>NW_026735146.1:0-164274 GCF_949786415.1 Peromyscus eremicus
AACTGTGCTTCCTACACACACGGGCCATATCTAGTTCAATTCTGCTTAGGAAACTGACAACAACAGTAGATCCTCTTCAGTCCAATACACTGTACATGCTGGTTACAGACGCCAGTGCTATTTGCACTGAGTATGACAATGGGAGCACAATAGTGACTCTTCTTACCAGAAAAAAACTGTTGCTCGTAGGATAAAAAACTGCATTTGATTCAACTCCATTTAGGACTGGGAAACAAACGGTAGCTCACCTTACAAGAAACACACTATGCTTTTGAGAAAAGAGCACTCTTCTCTCTACTGTGTTTCCTATGGGGTTCGAACAGTGAGCTTGCTCAGAACAAAAGAACTGTGCTTCCTACACACACGGGTCTTATCTAGTTCAACTTTGCTTAGGAAACTGACAAGAACAGTAGCTCCTCTTCAGACCAATACACTGTACTTGCTGGAAACAGACGCGAGTGTTATTTGTACTATGTATAGCAATGGGAGCACAATAGTGACTCTTCTTACCAGAAAACAACTCTTGCTCGTAGGACCAAAAACTGCATTTGATTCAACTCCATTTAGGACTGGGAAACAAACGCTAGCTCGCCTTACAAGAAACACACTCTGCTTTTGAGAAAATAGCACTCTTCTACTCTACTGTGTTTCCTATGGGGTCCGAACAGTGAGCTTGCTCAGAACAAAAAAACTGTGCTTCCTACACACACGGGCCATATCTAGTTCAACTCTGCTTAGGAAACTGAAAAGAACAGTAGATCCTCTTCAGTCCAATACGCTGTACATGCTGGGTACAGACGCCAGTGCTATTTGCACTGTGTATGGCAATGGGACCGCAATAGTGACTCTTCTTACCAGAAGACAACCCTTGCTTGTAGGACCAGAAACTGCATTTGATTCAACTCCATTTAGGACTGGGAAACAAACGCTAGCTCGCCTTACAAGAAACACACTCTGCTTTTGAGAAAAGAGCACTCTTCTACTCTACTGTGTTTCCTATGGAGTCCAAACAGTGAGCTTGCTCAGAACAAAAGAACTGTGCTTCCTACACACACGGGTCATATCTACTTCAATTCTGCTTAGGAAACTGACTAGAACAGTAGCTCTTCTTCAGTCCAATACACTGTATTTGCTGGGAAGAGACGCGAGGGCTATTTGCACTGTGTATGGCAAAGGGAGCGCAATAGTGACTCTTCTTACGAGAAAACAACTCTTGCTCGTAGGACCAGAAACTGCATGTGTATTTCAACTCCATTTAGGACTGGGAAACAAACGCTATCTCGCCTTACAAGCAACACACTCTGCTTTTGAGAAAAATGCACTCTTCTACTCTACTGTGTTTCCTATGGGGTTCGAAATGTGAGCTTGCTCAGAACAAAAGAACTGTGCTTCCTACACACACGGGCCATATCTAGTTCAATTCTGCTTAGGAAACTGACAAGAACAGTAGAAACTCTAAAGTCCAATACACTGTACATGTTGGGTACAGACGCCAGTGCTATTTGCACTGTGTATGGCAATGGGAGCGCAATAGTGACTCTTCTTACCAGAAAACAACTCTTGCTTGTAGGACCAGAAACTGCATGTGATTCAACTCCATTTAGGATTGGGAAACAAACGCTAGCTCGCCTTACAAAAAACACACTCTGCTTTTGAGGAAAGAGCACTCTTCTACTCTACTGTGTTTCCTATAGGGCCAGAACAGTGAGCTTGCTGAGTACAAAAGAACTGTGCTTCCTACACACATGGGCCATATCTAGTTCAACTCTGCTTAGGAACCTGACAATAACAGTAGATCCTCTTCAGTCCAATACACTGTACATGCTGAAAACAGAGGCCAGTGCTATTTGCCCTGTGTATGACAATGGGAGCGCAATAGTGACTCTTATTACCAGAAAAAACTCTTGCTCGTAGGACCAGAAACTGCATGTGTTTCAACTCCATTTAGGACTGGGAAACAAACGCTAGCTCGCCTTACAAGAAACACACTCTGCTTTTGAGAAAGAGCACTCTTCTACTCTACTGTGTTTCCTATAGTGCTAGAACAGTGAGCTTGCTCGGAACAAAAGAACTGTGCTTCCTACACACACGGGCCATATCGAGTTCAATTCTGCTTAGGAAACTGATAAGAAAAGTAGATCCTCTTCAGTCCAATACACTGTACATACTGGGTACAGACGCCAGTGCTATTTGCACTGAGTATGACAATGGGAGCGCAATAGTGACTCTTCTTACCAGAAAAAAACTCTTGCTCGTAGGATCAAAAACTCCATTTGATTCAACTCCATTTAGGACTGGGAAACAAACGCTAGCTCGCCTTAAAAGAAACACACTATGCTTTTGAGAAAAGAGCACTCTTCTCTCTACTGTGTTTCCTATGGGGTTCGAACAGTGAGCTTGCTCAGAACAAAAGAACTGTGCTTCCTACACACACGGGCCTTATCTAGTTCAACTTTGCTTAGGAAACTGACATGAACAGTAGCTCCTCTTCAGACCAATACACTGTACTTGCTGGATACAGACGCGAGTGTTATTTGTACTATGTATAGCAATGGGAGCACAATAGTGACTCTTCATACCAGAAAACAACTCTTGCTCGTAGGACCAAAAACTGCATTTGATTCAACTCCATTTAGGACTGGCATACAAACGCTAGCTCGCCTTACAAGAAACACACTCTGCTTTTGAGAAAATAGCACTATTCTACTCTACTGTGTTTTCTATGGGGTCCGAACAGTGAGCTTGCTGAGAACAAAAGAACTGTGCTTCCTACACACACGGGCCATATCTAGTTCAACTCTGCTTAGGAAACTGACAAGAACAGTAGATCCTCTTCAGTCCAATACGCTGTACATGCTGGGTACAGACGCCAGTGCTATTTGCACTGTGTATGGCAATGGGACAGCAATAGTGACTCTTCTTACCAGAAGACAACCCTTGCTCGTAGGACCAGAAACTGCATTTGATTCAACTCCATTTAGGACTGGGAAACAAACGCTAGGTCGCCTTACAAGAAACACACACTGCTTTTGAGAAAAGGGCACTCTTCTACTCTACTGTGTTTCCTATGGGGTCCAAACAGTGAGCTTGCTCAGAACAAAAGAACTGTGCTTCCTACACACACGGGTCATATCTAGTTCAATTCTGTTTAGGAAACTGACTAGAACAGTAGCTCTTCTTCAGTCCAATACACTGTACTTGCTGGGAAGAGACGCAAGGGATATTTGCACTGTGTATGGCAATGGGACCGCAATAGTGACTCTTCTTACGAGAAAACAACTCTTGCTCGTAGGACCAGAAACTGCATGTGTATTTCAACTCCATTTAGGACTGGGAAACAAACGCTATCTCGCCTTACAAGCAACACACTCTGCTTTTGAGAAAAATGCACTCTTCTACTCTAATGTTTTTCCTATGGGGTTCGAAATGTGAGCTTGCTCAGAACAAAAGAACTGTCCTTCCTACACACACGGGCCATATCTAGTTCAATTCTGCTTAGGAAACTGACAAGAACAGTAGAACCTCTAAAGTCCAATGCACTGTACATGCTGGGTACAGACGCCTTAGCTATTTGCACTGTGTATGGCAATGGGAGCACAATAGTGACTCTTCTTACCAGAAAACAACTCTTGCTCTTAGGACCAGAAACTGCATGTGATTCAACTCCATTTAGGACTGGGAAACAAACGCTAGCTCGACTTACAAGAAACACACTCTGCTTTTGAGAAAAGAGCACGCTTCTACTCTTCTGTGTTTCCTATAGGGCCAGAACAGTGAGCTTGCTGAGTACAAAAGAACAGTGCTTCCTACACACATGGGCCATATCTAGTTCAACTCTGCTTAGGAACCTGACAAGAACAGTAGATCCTCTTCAGTCCAATACACTGTACATGCTGGGTACAGACGCCAGTGCTATTTGTACTGTGTATGGCAATGGGAGCGCAATAGTGACTCTTCTTACCAGAAAACAACTCTTGCTCGTAGGACCAGAAACTGCATGTGATTCAACTCCATTTAGGATTGGGAAACAAACGCTAGCTCGCCTAACAAGAAACACACTCTGCTTTTGAGAAAAGAGCACTCTTCTACTCTACTGTGTTTCCTATGTGTTCCAACAGTGAGCTTGCTCAGAACAAAAGAACTGTGCTTCCTACACACACGGGCCATACCTAGTTCAATTCTGCTTAGGAAACTGACAAGAACAGTAGCTCCTCTTCAGTAAATACACTGTAATTGCTGGGAACAGACGCGAGTGCTATTTGCACTGTGTATGGCAATGAGAGCGCAATAGAGACTTTCCTTACCAGAAAACAACTCTTGCTGGTAGTACCAAAAAATTCATGTGATTCAACTCCATTTAAAACTGGGAAACAAATGCTAGCTCACCTTACAAGAAACACACTCTGCTTTTGAGAAAAGAGCACTCTTCTACTCTACTGTGTTTCCTATGGGGTCCAAACAGTGAGCTTGCTCAGAACAAAAGAACTGTACTTCCTACACACACGGGCCATATCTAGTTCAATTCTGCTTAGGAAACTGACAAGAACAGTGGCTCCTCTTCAGTCCAATACACTGTACTTTCTGGGAAGAGACGCGAGGGCTATTTGCACTGTGTATGGCAAAGGGAGCGCAATAGTGACTCTTCTTACGAGAAAACAACTCTTGCTCGTAGGACCAGAAACTGCATGTGTATTTACTCTATTTAGGACTGGGAAACAAACGCTATCTCGCCTTACAAGCAACACACTCTGCTTTTGAGAAAAATGCACTCTTCTACTCTACTGTGTTTCCTATGGGTTTCGAAATGTGAGCTTGCTCAGAACAAAAGAACTGTGCTTCCTACACACAGGGGCCATGTCTTGTTCAATTCTGCTTAGGAAACTGACAAGAACAGTAGAACCTCTTCAGTCCAATAGACTGTACATTCTAGGAACAGACGCCAGTGCTATTTGCCCTGTGTGTGACAATGGGAGCACAATAGTGACTCTTCTTACCAGAAAACAACTCTTGCTCGTATGACCAGAAACTGCATGTGATTCAACTCCATTCAGGACTGGGAAACAAACACTAGCTCGCCTTACAAGAAACACACTCTGCTTTTGAGAAAAGAGCACTCTTCTACTCTACTGTGTTTCCTATAGGGCCAGAACAGTGAGCTTGCTGAGTACAAAAGAACTGTGCTTCCTACACACATGGGCCATATCTAGTTCAATTCTGCTTAAGAAACTGACAAGAACAGTAGCTCCTCTTCAGTCCAATACACTGTACTTGCTGGGAAGAGGCACGAGTGCTATTTGCACTGTGTATGGCAATGGGAGCACAATAGTGACTTTCCTTACCAGAAAACAACTCTTGCTCGTAGGACCAGAAACTGCATGTGATTCAACTCCATTTAGGACTGGGAAACAAATGCTAGCTCGCCTTACAAGAAACACACTCTGCTTTTGAGGAAAGAGCACTCTTCTTCTCTACTGTGTTTCCTATAGGGCCAGAACAGTGAGCTTGCTGAGTACAAAAGAACTGTGCTTCCTACACACATGGGCCATATCTAGTTCAACTCTGCTTAGGAACCTGACAAGAACAGTAGATCCTCTTCAGTCCAATACACTGTACATGCTGAGAACAGAGGCCAGTGCTATTTGCCCTGTGTATGACAATGGGAGCGCAATAGTGACTCTTATTACCAGAAAAAACTCTTGCTCGTAGGACCAGAAACTGCATGTGATTCAACTCCATTTAGGACTGGGAAACAAACGCTAGCTCGCCTTACAAGAAACACACTCTGCTTTTGAGGAAAGAGCACTCTTCTACTCTACTGTGTTTCCTATAGGGCCAGAACAGTGAGCTTGCTGAGTACCAAAGAACTGTGCTTCCTACACACACGGGCCATATCTAGTTCAATTCTGCTTAGGAAACTGACAAGAACAGTAGATCCTCTTCAGTCCAATACACTGTACATGCTGGGTACAGACGCCAGTGCTATTTGCACTGAGTATGACAATGGGAGCGCAATAGTGACTCTTCTTACCAGAAAAAAACTCTTGCTCATAGGATCAAAAACTGCATTTGATTCAACTCCATTTAGGACTGGGAAACAAACGGTAGCTCGCCTTACAAGAAACACACTATGATTTTGAGAAAAGAGCACTCTTCTCTCTACTGTGTTTCCTATGGGGTTCGAACAGTGAGCTTGCTCAGAACAGAAGAACTGTGCTTCCTACACACACGGGTCTTATCTAGTTCAACTTTGCTTAGGAAACTGACATGAACAGTAGCTCCTCTTCAGACCAATACACTGTACTTGCTGGAAACAGAAGCGAGTGTTATTTGTACTATGTATAGCAATGGGAGCACAATAGTGACTCTTCTTACCAGAAAACAACTCTTGCTCGTAGGACCAAAAACTGCATTTGATTCAACTCCATTTAGGACTGGCAAACAAACGCTAGCTCGCCTTACAAGAAACACACTCTGCTTTTGAGAAAATAGCACTCTTCTACTCTACTGTGTTTTCTATGGGGTCCGAACAGTGAGCTTGCTGAGAACAAAAGAACTGTGCTTCCTACACACACGGGCCATATCTAGTTCAACTCTGCTTAGGAAACTGACAAGAACAGTAGCTCCTCTTCAGTCCAATACACTGTACTTGCTGGGAACAGACGAGAGGGATATTTGCACTATGTATGGCAAAGGGAGTGCAATAGTCACTCTTCTTACCAGAAAACAACTCTTGCTCGTAGGACCAAAAACTGCATTTGATTCAACTCCATTTAGGACTGGGAAACAAACACTAGCTCGCCTTACAAGAAACACACTCTGCTTTTGAGAAAAGAGCACTCTTCTACTCTACTGTGTTTCCTATGGGGTCCGAACAGTGAGCTTGCTCAGAACAAAAAAACTGTGCTTCCTACACACACGGGCCATATCTAGTTCAACTCTGCTTAGGAAACTGAAAAGAACAGTAGATCCTCTTCAGTCCAATACGCTGTACATGCTGGGTACAGACGCCAGTGCTATTTGCACTGTGTATGGCAATGGGACCGCAATAGTGACTCTTCTTACCAGAAGACAACCCTTGCTCGTAGGACCAGAAACTGCATTTGATTCAACTCCATTTAGGACTGGGAAACAAACGCTAGCTCGACTTACAAGAAACACACTCTGCTTTTGAGAAAAGAGCACGCTTCTACTCTTCTGTGTTTCCTATAGGGCCAGAACAGTGAGCTTGCTGAGTACAAAAGAACAGTGCTTCCTACACACATGGGCCATATCTAGTTCAACTCTGCTTAGGAACCTGACAAGAACAGTAGATCCTCTTCAGTCCAATACACTGTACATGCTGGGTACAGACGCCAGTGCTATTTGTACTGTGTATGGCAATGGGAGCGCAATAGTGACTCTTCTTACCAGAAAACAACTCTTGTTCATAGGACCATAAACTGCATGTGATTCAACTCCATTTAGGATTGGGAAACAAACGCTAGCTCGCCTAACAAGAAACACACTCTGCTTTTGAGAAAAGAGCACTCTTCTACTCTACTGTGTTTCCTATGTGTTCCAACAGTGAGCTTGCTCAGAACAAAAGAACTGTGCTTCCTACACACACGGGCCATACCTAGTTCAATTCTGCTTAGGAAACTGACAAGAACAGTAGCTCCTCTTCAGTCCAATACACTGTAATTCCTGGGAACTGACGCGAGTGCTATTTGCACTGTGTATGGCAATGGGAGCGCAATAGAGACTTTCCTTACCAGAAAACAACTCTTGCTGGTAGGACCAAAAAATTCATGTGATTCAACTCCATTTAAAACTGGGAAACAAACGCTAGCTCGCCTTACAAGAAACACACTCTGCTTTTGAGAAAAGAGCACTCTTCTACTCTACTGTGTTTCCTATGGGGTCCAAACAGTGAGCTTGCTCAGAACAAAAGAACTGTGCTTCCTACACACACGGGCCATACCTAGTTCAATTCTGCTTAGGAAACTGACAAGAACAGTAGCTCCTCTTCAGTCCAATACACTGTACTTGCTGGGAAGAGACGCGAGGGCTATTTGCACTGTGTATGGCAAAGGGAGCGCAATAGTGACTCTTCTTACGAGAAAACAACTCTTGCTCGTAGGACCAAAAACTGCATGTGTATTTCAACTCCATTTAGGACTGGGAAACAAACGCTATCTCGCCTTACAAGCAACACACTCTGCTTTTGAGAAAAATGCACTCTTCTACTCTACTGTGTTTCCTATGGGGTTCGAAATGTGAGCTTGCTCAGAACAAAAGAACTGTGCTTCCTACACACACGGGCCATATCTAGTTCAATTCTGCTTAGGAAACTGACAAGAACAGTAGAAACTCTAAAGTCCAATACACTGTACATGCTGGGTACAGACGCCAGTGCTATTTGCACTGTGTATGGCAATGGGAGCGCAATAGTGACTCTTCTTACCAGAAAACAACTCTTGCTCGTAGGACCAGAAACTGCATGTGATTCAACTCCATATAGGATTGGGAAACAAACGCTAGCTCGCCTTAAAAGAAACACACTCTGCTTTTGAGAAAAGAGCACTCTTCTACTCTACTGTATTTCCTATGGGGTCCAACAGTGAGCTTGCTCAGAACAAAAGTACTGTGCTTCCTACACACACGGGCCATACCTAGTTCAATTCTGCTTAGGAAACTGACAAGAACAGTAGCTCCTCTTCAGTCCAATACACTGTACTGGCTGGGAACAGACGCGAGAGCTATTTGCACTGTGTATGGCAATGGGAGCGCAATAGTGACTTTGCTTACCAGAAAACAACTCTTGCAGGTAGGACCAAAAACTGCATGTGATTCAACTCCATTTAGAACTGGGAAACAAACGCTAGCTCGCCTTACAAGAAACACACTCTGCTTTTGAGAAAAGAGCACTCTTCTACTCTACTGTGTTTCCTATGGGGTCCAAACAGTGAGCTTGCTCAGAACAAAAGAACTGTGCTTCCTACACACACGGGCCATATCTAGTTCAATTCTGCTTAGGAAACTGACAAGAACATTGGCTCCTCTCCAGGCCAATACACTGTACTTTCTGGGAAGAGACGCGAGGGCTATTTGCACTGTGTATGGTAAAGGGAGCGCAATAGTGACTCTTCTTACGAGAAAACAACTCTTGCTCGTAGGACCAGAAACTGCATGTGTATTTCAACTCCATTTAGGACTGGGAAACAAACGCTATCTCGGCTTACAAGCAACACACTCTGCTTTTGAGAAAAATGCACTCCTCTACTCTACTGTGTTTCCTATGGGGTTCGAAATGTGAGCTTGCTCAGAACAAAAGAACTGTGCTTCCTACACACACGGGCCATGTCTTGTTCAATTCTGCTTAGGAAACTGACAAGAACAGTAGAACCTCTTCAGTCCAATAGACTGTACATTCTAGGAACAGACGCCAGTGCTATTTGCCCTGTGTGTGACAATGGGAGCACAATAGTGACTCTTCTTACCAGAAAACAACTCTTGCTCGTATGACCAGAAACTGCATGTGATTCAACTCCATTCAGGACTGGGAAACAAACACTAGCTCGCCTTACAAGAAACACACTCTGCTTTTGAGAAAAGAGCACTCTTCTACTCTACTGTGTTTCCTATAGGGCCAGAACAGTGAGCTTGCTGAGTACAAAAGAACTGTGCTTCCTACACACATGGGCCATATCTAGTTCAATTCTGCTTAGGAAACTGACAAGAACAGTAGCTCCTCTTCAGTCCAATACACTGTACTTGCTGGGAAGTGGCACGAGGGCTATTTGCACTGTATATGGCAATGGGAGCACAATAGTGACTTTCCTTACCAGAAAACAACTCTTGCTCGTAGGACCAGAAACTGCATGTGATTCAACTCCATTTAGGACTGGGAAACAAATGCTAGCTCGCCTTACAAGAAACACACTCTGCTTTTGAGGAAAGAGCACTCTTCTACTCTACTGTGTTTCCTATAGGGCCAGAACAGTGAGCTTGCTGAGTACAAAAAACTGTGCTTCCTACACACATGGGCCATATCTAGTTCAACTCTGCTTAGGAACCTGACAAGAACAGTAGATCCTCTTCAGTCCAATACACTGTACATGCTGAGAACAGAGGCCAGTGCTATTTGCCCTGTGTATGACAATGGGATCGCAATAGTGACTCTTATTACCAGAAAAAACTCTTGCTCGTAGGACCAGAAACTGCATGTGATTCAACTCCATTTAGGACTGGGAAACAAACGCTAGCTCGCCTTACAAGAAACACACTCTGCTTTTGAGAAAAGAGCACTCTTCTACTCTACTGTGTTTCCTATAGTGCTAGAACAGTGAGCTTGCTCAGAACAAAAGAACTGTGCTTCCTACACACACGGGCCATTTCTAGTTCAATTCTGCTTAGGAAACTGACAACAACAGTAGATCCTCTTCAGTCCAATACACTGTACATGCTGGGTACAGACGCCAGTGCTATTTGCACTGAGTATGACAATGGGAGCACAATAGTGACTCTTCTTACCAGAAAAAAACTGTTGCTCGTAGGATAAAAAACTGCATTTGATTCAACTCCATTTAGGACTGGGAAACAAACGGTAGCTCACCTTACAAGAAACACACTATGCTTTTGAGAAAAGAGCACTCTTCTCTCTACTGTGTTTCCTATGGGGTTCGAACAGTGAGCTTGCTCAGAACAAAAGAACTGTGCTTCCTACACACACGGGTCTTATCTAGTTCAACTTTGCTTAGGAAACTGACAAGAACAGTAGCTCCTCTTCAGACCAATACACTGTACTTGCTGGAAACAGACTCGAGTGTTATTTGTACTATGTATAGCAATGGGAGCACAATAGTGACTCTTCTTACCAGAAAACAACTCTTGCTCGTAGGACCAAAAACTGCATTTGATTCAACTCCATTTAGGACTGGGAAACAAACGCTAGCTCGCCTTACAAGAAACACACTCTGCTTTTGAGAAAATAGCACTCTTCTACTCTACTGTGTTTTCTATGGGGTCCGAACAGTGAGCTTGCTGAGAACAAAATAACTGTGCTTCCTACACACACGGGCTATATCTAGTTCAACTCTGCTTAGGAAACTGACAAGAACAGTAGATCCTCTTCAGTCCAATACACTGTACTTGCTGGGAATAGACGAGAGGGATATTTGCACTATGTATGGCAAAGGGAGTGCAATAGTCACTCTTCTTACCAGAAAACAACTCTTGCTCGTAGGACCAGAAACTGCATTTGATTCAACTCCATTTAGGACTGGGAAACAAACACTAGCTTGCCTTACAAGAAACACACTCTGCTTTTGAGAAAAGAGCACTCTTCTACTCTACTGTGTTTCCTATGGGGTCCGAACAGTGAGCTTGCTCAGAACAAAAAAACTGTGCTTCCTACACACACGGGCCATATCTAGTTCAACTCTGCTTAGGAAACTGAAAAGAACAGTAGATCCTCTTCAGTCCAATACGCTGTACATGCTGGGTACAGACGCCAGTGCTATTTGCACTGTGTATGGCAATGGGACCGCAATAGTGACTCTTCTTACCAGAAGACAACCCTTGCTTGTAGGACCAGAAACTGCATTTGATTCAACTCCATTTAGGACTGGGAAACAAACGCTAGCTCGCCTTACAAGAAACACACTCTGCTTTTGAGAAAAGAGCACTCTTCTACTCTACTGTGTTTCCTATGGAGTCCAAACAGTGAGCTTGCTCAGAACAAAAGAACTGTGCTTCCTATACACACGGGCCATATCTACTTCAATTCTGCTTAGGAAACTGACTAGAACAGTAGCTCTTCTTCAGTCCAATACACTGTATTTGCTGGGAAGAGACGCGAGGGCTATTTGCACTGTGTATGGCAAAGGGAGCGCAATAGTGACTCTTCTTACGAGAAAACAACTCTTGCTCGTAGGACCAGAAACTGCATGTGTATTTCAACTCCATTTAGGACTGGGAAACAAACGCTATCTCGCCTTACAAGCAACACACTCTGCTTTTGAGAAAAATGCACTCTTCTACTCTACTGTGTTTCCTATGGGGTTCGAAATGTGAGCTTGCTCAGAACAAAAGAACTGTGCTTCCTACACACACGGGCCATATCTAGTTCAATTCTGCTTAGGAAACTGACAAGAACAGTAGAAACTCTAAAGTCCAATACACTGTACATGTTGGGTACAGACGCCAGTGCTATTTGCACTGTGTATGGCAATGGGAGCGCAATAGTGACTCTTCTTACCAGAAAACAACTCTTGCTTGTAGGACCAGAAACTGCATGTGATTCAACTCCATTTAGGATTGGGAAACAAATGCTAGCTCGCCTTACAAAAAACACACTCTGCTTTTGAGGAAAGAGCACTCTTCTACTCTACTGTGTTTCCTATAGGGCCAGAACAGTGAGCTTGCTGAGTACAAAAGAACTGTGCTTCCTACACACATGGGCCATATCTAGTTCAACTCTGCTTAGGAACCTGACAATAACAGTAGATCCTCTTCAGTCCAATACACTGTACATGCTGAAAACAGAGGCCAGTGCTATTTGCCCTGTGTATGACAATGGGAGCGCAATAGTGACTCTTATTACCAGAAAAAACTCTTGCTCGTAGGACCAGAAACTGCATGTGTTTCAACTCCATTTAGGACTGGGAAACAAACGCTAGCTCGCCTTACAAGAAACACACTCTGCTTTTGAGAAAAGAGCACTCTTCTACTCTACTGTGTTTCCTATAGTGCTAGAACAGTGAGCTTGCTCGGAACAAAAGAACTGTGCTTCCTACACACACGGGCCATATCGAGTTCAATTCTGCTTAGGAAACTGATAAGAAAAGTAGATCCTCTTCAGTCCAATACACTGTACATGCTGGGTACAGACGCCAGTGCTATTTGCACTGAGTATGACAATGGGAGCGCAATAGTGACTCTTCTTACCAGAAAAAAACTCTTGCTCGTAGGATCAAAAACTCCATTTGATTCAACTCCATTTAGGACTGGGAAACAAAGGGTAGCTCGCCTTAAAAGAAACACACTATGCTTTTGAGAAAAGAGCACTCTTCTCTCTACTGTGTTTCCTATGGGGTTCGAACAGTGAGCTTGCTCAGAACAAAAGAACTGTGCTTCCTACACACACGGGCCTTATCTAGTTCAACTTTGCTTAGGAAACTGACATGAACAGTAGCTCCTCTTCAGACCAATACACTGTACTTGCTGGATACAGACGCGAGTGTTATTTGTACTATGTATAGCAATGGGAGCACAATAGTGACTCTTCATACCAGAAAACAACTCTTGCTCGTAGGACCAAAAACTGCATTTGATTCAACTCCATTTAGGACTGGCATACAAACGCTAGCTCGCCTTACAAGAAACACACTCTGCTTTTGAGAAAATAGCACTATTCTACTCTACTGTGTTTTCTATGGGGTCCGAACAGTGAGCTTGCTGAGAACAAAAGAACTGTGCTTCCTACACACACGGGCCATATCTAGTTCAACTCTGCTTAGGAAACTGACAAGAACAGTAGATCCTCTTCAGTCCAATACGCTGTACATGCTGGGTACAGACGCCAGTGCTATTTGCACTGTGTATGGCAATGGGACAGCAATAGTGACTCTTCTTACCAGAAGACAACCCTTGCTCGTAGGACCAGAAACTGCATTTGATTCAACTCCATTTAGGACTGGGAAACAAACGCTAGGTCGCCTTACAAGAAACACACACTGCTTTTGAGAAAAGGGCACTCTTCTACTCTACTGTGTTTCCTATGGGGTCCAAACAGTGAGCTTGCTCAGAACAAAAGAACTGTGCTTCCTACACACACGGGTCATATCTAGTTCAATTCTGTTTAGGAAACTGACTAGAACAGTAGCTCTTCTTCAGTCCAATACACTGTACTTGCTGGGAAGAGACGCAAGGGATATTTGCACTGTGTATGGCAATGGGACCGCAATAGTGACTCTTCTTACGAGAAAACAACTCTTGCTCGTAGGACCAGAAACTGCATGTGTATTTCAACTCCATTTAGGACTGGGAAACAAACGCTATCTCGCCTTACAAGCAACACACTCTGCTTTTGAGAAAAATGCACTCTTCTACTCTAATGTTTTTCCTATGGGGTTCGAAATGTGAGCTTGCTCAGAACAAAAGAACTGTCCTTCCTACACACACGGGCCATATCTAGTTCAATTCTGCTTAGGAAACTGACAAGAACAGTAGAACCTCTAAAGTCCAATGCACTGTACATGCTGGGTACAGACGCCTTAGCTATTTGCACTGTGTATGGCAATGGGAGCACAATAGTGACTCTTCTTACCAGAAAACAACTCTTGCTCTTAGGACCAGAAACTGCATGTGATTCAACTCCATTTAGGACTGGGAAACAAACGCTAGCTCGACTTACAAGAAACACACTCTGCTTTTGAGAAAAGAGCACGCTTCTACTCTTCTGTGTTTCCTATAGGGCCAGAACAGTGAGCTTGCTGAGTACAAAAGAACAGTGCTTCCTACACACATGGGCCATATCTAGTTCAACTCTGCTTAGGAACCTGACAAGAACAGTAGATCCTCTTCAGTCCAATACACTGTACATGCTGGGTACAGACGCCAGTGCTATTTGTACTGTGTATGGCAATGGGAGCGCAATAGTGACTCTTCTTACCAGAAAACAACTCTTGCTCGTAGGACCAGAAACTGCATGTGATTCAACTCCATTTAGGATTGGGAAACAAACGCTAGCTCGCCTAACAAGAAACACACTCTGCTTTTGAGAAAAGAGCACTCTTCTACTCTACTGTGTTTCCTATGTGTTCCAACAGTGAGCTTGCTCAGAACAAAAGAACTGTGCTTCCTACACACACGGGCCATACCTAGTTCAATTCTGCTTAGGAAACTGACAAGAACAGTAGCTCCTCTTCAGTAAATACACTGTAATTGCTGGGAACAGACGCGAGTGCTATTTGCACTGTGTATGGCAATGGGAGCGCAATAGAGACTTTCCTTACCAGAAAACAACTCTTGCTGGTAGGACCAAAAAATTCATGTGATTCAACTCCATTTAAAACTGGGAAACAAATGCTAGCTCGCCTTACAAGAAACACACTCTGCTTTTGAGAAAAGAGCACTCTTCTACTCTACTGTGTTTCCTATGGGGTCCAAACAGTGAGCTTGCTCAGAACAAAAGAACTGTACTTCCAACACACACGGGCCATATCTAGTTCAATTCTGCTTAGGAAACTGACAAGAACAGTGGCTCCTCTTCAGTCCAATACACTGTACTTTCTGGGAAGAGACGCGAGGGCTATTTGCACTGTGTATGGCAAAGGGAGCGCAATAGTGACTCTTCTTACGAGAAAACAACTCTTGCTCGTAGGACCAGAAACTGCATGTGTATTTACTCTATTTAGGACTGGGAAACAAACGCTATCTCGCCTTACAAGCAACACACTCTGCTTTTGAGAAAAATGCACTCTTCTACTCTACTGTGTTTCCTATGGGTTTCGAAATGTGAGCTTGCTCAGAACAAAAGAACTGTGCTTCCTACACACAGGGGCCATGTCTTGTTCAATTCTGCTTAGGAAACTGACAAGAACAGTAGAACCTCTTCAGTCCAATAGACTGTACATTCTAGGAACAGACGCCAGTGCTATTTGCCCTGTGTGTGACAATGGGAGCACAATAGTGACTCTTCTTACCAGAAAACAACTCTTGCTCGTATGACCAGAAACTGCATGTGATTCAACTCCATTCAGGACTGGGAAACAAACACTAGCTCGCCTTACAAGAAACACACTCTGCTTTTGAGAAAAGAGCACTCTTCTACTCTACTGTGTTTCCTATAGGGCCAGAACAGTGAGCTTGCTGAGTACAAAAGAACTGTGCTTCCTACACACATGGGCCATATCTAGTTCAATTCTGCTTAAGAAACTGACAAGAACAGTAGCTCCTCTTCAGTCCAATACACTGTACTTGCTGGGAAGAGGCACGAGTGCTATTTGCACTGTGTATGGCAATGGGAGCACAATAGTGACTTTCCTTACCAGAAAACAACTCTTGCTCGTAGGACCAGAAACTGCATGTGATTCAACTCCATTTAGGACTGGGAAACAAATGCTAGCTCGCCTTACAAGAAACACACTCTGCTTTTGAGGAAAGAGCACTCTTCTACTCTACTGTGTTTCCTATAGGGCCAGAACAGTGAGCTTGCTGAGTACAAAAGAACTGTGCTTCCTACACACATGGGCCATATCTAGTTCAACTCTGCTTAGGAACCTGACAAGAACAGTAGATCCTCTTCAGTCCAATACACTGTACATGCTGAGAACAGAGGCCAGTGCTATTTGCCCTGTGTATGACAATGGGAGCGCAATAGTGACTCTTATTACCAGAAAAAACTCTTGCTCGTAGGACCAGAAACTGCATGTGATTCAACTCCATTTAGGACTGGGAAACAAACGCTAGCTCGCCTTACAAGAAACACACTCTGCTTTTGAGGAAAGAGCACTCTTCTACTCTACTGTGTTTCCTATAGGGCCAGAACAGTGAGCTTGCTGAGTACCAAAGAACTGTGCTTCCTACACACACGGGCCATATCTAGTTCAATTCTGCTTAGGAAACTGACAAGAACAGTAGATCCTCTTCAGTCCAATACACTGTACATGCTGGGTACAGACGCCAGTGCTATTTGCACTGAGTATGACAATGGGAGCGCAATAGTGACTCTTCTTACCAGAAAAAAACTCTTGCTCATAGGATCAAAAACTGCATTTGATTCAACTCCATTTAGGACTGGGAAACAAACGGTAGCTCGCCTTACAAGAAACACACTATGATTTTGAGAAAAGAGCACTCTTCTCTCTACTGTGTTTCCTATGGGGTTCGAACAGTGAGCTTGCTCAGAACAGAAGAACTGTGCTTCCTACACACACGGGTCTTATCTAGTTCAACTTTGCTTAGGAAACTGACATGAACAGTAGCTCCTCTTCAGACCAATACACTGTACTTGCTGGAAACAGACGCGAGTGTTATTTGTACTATGTATAGCAATGGGAGCACAATAGTGACTCTTCTTACCAGAAAACAACTCTTGCTCGTAGGACCAAAAACTGCATTTGATTCAACTCCATTTAGGACTGGCAAACAAACGCTAGCTCGCCTTACAAGAAACACACTCTGCTTTTGAGAAAATAGCACTCTTCTACTCTACTGTGTTTTCTATGGGGTCCGAACAGTGAGCTTGCTGAGAACAAAAGAACTGTGCTTCCTACACACACGGGCCATATCTAGTTCAACTCTGCTTAGGAAACTGACAAGAACAGTAGCTCCTCTTCAGTCCAATACACTGTACTTGCTGGGAACAGACGAGAGGGATATTTGCACTATGTATGGCAAAGGGAGTGCAATAGTCACTCTTCTTACCAGAAAACAACTCTTGCTCGTAGGACCAAAAACTGCATTTGATTCAACTCCATTTAGGACTGGGAAACAAACACTAGCTCGCCTTACAAGAAACACACTCTGCTTTTGAGAAAAGAGCACTCTTCTACTCTACTGTGTTTCCTATGGGGTCCGAACAGTGAGCTTGCTCAGAACAAAAAAACTGTGCTTCCTACACACACGGGCCATATCTAGTTCAACTCTGCTTAGGAAACTGAAAAGAACAGTAGATCCTCTTCAGTCCAATACGCTGTACATGCTGAGTACAGACGCCAGTGCTATTTGCACTGTGTATGGCAATGGGACCGCAATAGTGACTCTTCTTACCAGAAGACAACCCTTGCTCGTAGGACCAGAAACTGCATGTGATTCAACTCCATTTAGGACTGGGAAACAAACGCTAGCTCGACTTACAAGAAACACACTCTGCTTTTGAGAAAAGAGCACGCTTCTACTCTTCTGTGTTTCCTATAGGGCCAGAACAGTGAGCTTGCTGAGTAGAAAAGAACAGTGCTTCCTACACACATGGGCCATATCTAGTTCAACTCTGCTTAGGAACCTGACAAGAACAGTAGATCCTCTTCAGTCCAATACACTGTACATGCTGGGTACAGACGCCAGTGCTATTTGTACTGTGTATGGCAATGGGAGCGCAATAGTGACTCTTCTTACCAGAAAACAACTCTTGTTCATAGGACCATAAACTGCATGTGATTCAACTCCATTTAGGATTGGGAAACAAACGCTAGCTCGCCTAACAAGAAACACACTCTGCTTTTGAGAAAAGAGCACTCTTCTACTCTACTGTGTTTCCTATGTGTTCCAACAGTGAGCTTGCTCAGAACAAAAGAACTGTGCTTCCTACACACACGGGCCATACCTAGTTCAATTTCTGCTTAGGAAACTGACAAGAACAGTAGCTCCTCTTCAGTCCAATACACTGTAATTCCTGGGAACTGACGCGAGTGCTATTTGCACTGTGTATGGCAATGGGAGCACAATAGAGACTTTCCTTACCAGAAAACAACTCTTGCTGGTAGGACCAAAAAATTCATGTGATTCAACTCCATTTAAAACTGGGAAACAAACGCTAGCTCGCCTTACAAGAAACACACTCTGCTTTTGAGAAAAGAGCACTCTTCTACTCTACTGTGTTTCCTATGGGGTCCAAACAGTGAGCTTGCTCAGAACAAAAGAACTGTGCTTCCTACACACACGGGCCATACCTAGTTCAATTCTGCTTAGGAAACTGACAAGAACAGTAGCTCCTCTTCAGTCCAATACACTGTACTTGCTGGGAAGAGACGCGAGGGCTATTTGCACTGTGTATGGCAAAGGGAGCGCAATAGTGACTCTTCTTACGAGAAAACAACTCTTGCTCGTAGGACCAAAAACTGCATGTGATTCAACTCCATTTAGAACTGGGAAACAAACGCTAGCTCGCCTTACAAGAAACACACTCTGCTTTTGAGAAAAGAGCACTCTTCTACTCTACTGTGTTTCCTATGGGGTTCGAACAGTGAGCTTGCTCAGAACAAAAGAACTGTGCTTCCTACACACACGGGTCTTATCTAGTTCAACTTTGCTTAGGAAACTGACAAGAACAGTAGCTCCTCTTCAGACCAATACACTGTACTTGCCTGAAACAGACGCGAGTGTTATTTGTACTATGTATAGCAATGGGAGCACAATAGTGACTCTTCTTACCAGAAAACAACTCTTGCTCGTAGGACCAAAAACTGCATTTGATTCAACTCCATTTAGGACTGGGAAACAAACGCTAGCTCGCCTTACAAGAAACACACTCTGCTTTTGAGAAAATAGCACTCTTCTACTCTACTGTGTTTTCTATGGGGTCCGAACAGTGAGCTTGCTGAGAACAAAATAACTGTGCTTCCTACACACACGGGCCATATCTAGTTCAACTCTGCTTAGGAAACTGACAAGAACAGTAGATCCTCTTCAGTCCAATACACTGTACTTGCTGGGAATAGACGAGAGGGATATTTGCACTATGTATGGCAAAGGGAGTGCAATAGTCACTCTTCTTACCAGAAAACAACTCTTGCTCGTAGGACCAGAAACTGCATTTGATTCAACTCCATTTAGGACTGGGAAACAAACACTAGCTCGCCTTACAAGAAACACACTCTGCTTTTGAGAAAAGAGCACTCTTCTACTCTACTGTGTTTCCTATGGGGTCCGAACAGTGAGCTTGCTCAGAACAAAAAAACTGTGCTTCCTACACACACGGGCCATATCTAGTTCAACTCTGCTTAGGAAACTGAAAAGAACAGTAGATCCTCTTCAGTCCAATACGCTGTACATGCTGGGTACAGACGCCAGTGCTATTTGCACTGTGTATGGCAATGGGACCGCAATAGTGACTCTTCTTACCAGAAGACAACCCTTGCTTGTAGGACCAGAAACTGCATTTGATTCAACTCCATTTAGGACTGGGAAACAAACGCTAGCTCGCCTTACAAGAAACACACTCTGCTTTTGAGAAAAGAGCACTCTTCTACTCTACTGTGTTTCCTATGGAGTCCAAACAGTGAGCTTGCTCAGAACAAAAGAACTGTGCTTCCTATACACACGGGCCATATCTACTTCAATTCTGCTTAGGAAACTGACTAGAACAGTAGCTCTTCTTCAGTCCAATACACTGTATTTGCTGGGAAGAGACGCGAGGGCTATTTGCACTGTGTATGGCAAAGGGAGCGCAATAGTGACTCTTCTTACGAGAAAACAACTCTTGCTCGTAGGACCAGAAACTGCATGTGTATTTCAACTCCATTTAGGACTGGGAAACAAACGCTATCTCGCCTTACAAGCAACACACTCTGCTTTTGAGAAAAATGCACTCTTCTACTCTACTGTGTTTCCTATGGGGTTCGAAATGTGAGCTTGCTCAGAACAAAAGAACTGTGCTTCCTACACACACGGGCCATATCTAGTTCAATTCTGCTTAGGAAACTGACAAGAACAGTAGAAACTCTAAAGTCCAATACACTGTACATGTTGGGTACAGACGCCAGTGCTATTTGCACTGTGTATGGCAATGGGAGCGCAATAGTGACTCTTCTTACCAGAAAACAACTCTTGCTTGTAGGACCAGAAACTGCATGTGATTCAACTCCATTTAGGATTGGGAAACAAACGCTAGCTCGCCTTACAAAAAACACACTCTGCTTTTGAGGAAAGAGCACTCTTCTACTCTACTGTGTTTCCTATAGGGCCAGAACAGTGAGCTTGCTGAGTACAAAAGAACTGTGCTTCCTACACACATGGGCCATATCTAGTTCAACTCTGCTTAGGAACCTGACAAGAACAGTAGATCCTCTTCAGTCCAATACACTGTACATGCTGAAAACAGAGGCCAGTGCTATTTGCCCTGTGTATGACAATGGGAGCGCAATAGTGACTCTTATTACCAGAAAAAACTCTTGCTCGTAGGACCAGAAACTGCATGTGTTTCAACTCCATTTAGGACTGGGAAACAAACGCTAGCTCGCCTTACAAGAAACACACTCTGCTTTTGAGAAAAGAGCACTCTTCTACTCTACTGTGTTTCCTATAGTGCTAGAACAGTGAGCTTGCTCGGAACAAAAGAACTGTGCATCCTACACACACGGGCCATATCGAGTTCAATTCTGCTTAGGAAACTGATAAGAAAAGTAGATCCTCTTCAGTCCAATACACTGTACATGCTGGGTACAGACGCCAGTGCTATTTGCACTGAGTATGACAATGGGAGCGCAATAGTGACTCTTCTTACCAGAAAAAAACTCTTGCTCGTAGGATCAAAAACTCCATTTGATTCAACTCCATTTAGGACTGGGAAACAAAGGGTAGCTCGCCTTAAAAGAAACACACTATGCTTTTGAGAAAAGAGCACTCTTCTCTCTACTGTGTTTCCTATGGGGTTCGAACAGTGAGCTTGCTCAGAACAAAAGAACTGTGCTTCCTACACACACGGGCCTTATCTAGTTCAACTTTGCTTAGGAAACTGACATGAACAGTAGCTCCTCTTCAGACCAATACACTGTACTTGCTGGATACAGACGCGAGTGTTATTTGTACTATGTATAGCAATGGGAGCACAATAGTGACTCTTCATACCAGAAAACAACTCTTGCTCGTAGGACCAAAAACTGCATTTGATTCAACTCCATTTAGGACTGGCATACAAACGCTAGCTCGCCTTACAAGAAACACACTCTGCTTTTGAGAAAATAGCACTATTCTACTCTACTGTGTTTTCTATGGGGTCCGAACAGTGAGCTTGCTGAGAACAAAAGAACTGTGCTTCCTACACACACGGGCCATATCTAGTTCAACTCTGCTTAGGAAACTGACAAGAACAGTAGATCCTCTTCAGTCCAATACGCTGTACATGCTGGGTACAGACGCCAGTGCTATTTGCACTGTGTATGGCAATGAGACAGCAATAGTGACTCTTCTTACCAGAAGACAACCCTTGCTCGTAGGACCAGAAACTGCATTTGATTCAACTCCATTTAGGACTGGGAAACAAACGCTAGGTCGCCTTACAAGAAACACACACTGCTTTTGAGAAAAGGGCACTCTTCTACTCTACTGTGTTTCCTATGGGGTCCAAACAGTGAGCTTGCTCAGAACAAAAGAACTGTGCTTCCTACACACACGGGTCATATCTAGTTCAATTCTGTTTAGGAAACTGACTAGAACAGTAGCTCTTCTTCAGTCCAATACACTGTACTTGCTGGGAAGAGACGCAAGGGATATTTGCACTGTGTATGGCAATGGGACCGCAATAGTGACTCTTCTTACAAGAAAACAACTCTTGCTCGTAGGACCAGAAACTGCATGTGTATTTCAACTCCATTTAGGACTGGGAAACAAACGCTATCTCGCCTTACAAGCAACACACTCTGCTTTTGAGAAAAATGCACTCTTCTACTCTAATGTTTTTCCTATGGGGTTCGAAATGTGAGCTTGCTCAGAACAAAAGAACTGTCCTTCCTACACACACGGGCCATATCTAGTTCAATTCTGCTTAGGAAACTGACAAGAACAGTAGAACCTCTAAAGTCCAATGCACTGTACATGCTGGGTACAGACGCCAGAGCTATTTGCACTGTGTATGGCAATGGGAGCACAATAGTGACTCTTCTTACCAGAAAACAACTCTTGCTCTTAGGACCAGAAACTGCATGTGATTCAACTCCATTTAGGACTGGGAAACAAACGCTAGCTCGACTTACAAGAAACACACTCTGCTTTTGAGAAAAGAGCACGCTTCTACTCTTCTGTGTTTCCTATAGGGCCAGAACAGTGAGCTTGCTGAGTACAAAAGAACAGTGCTTCCTACACACATGGGCCATATCTAGTTCAACTCTGCTTAGGAACCTGACAAGAACAGTAGATCCTCTTCAGTCCAATACACTGTACATGCTGGGTACAGACGCCAGTGCTATTTGTACTGTGTATGGCAATGGGAGCGCAATAGTGACTCTTCTTACCAGAAAACAACTCTTGCTCGTAGGACCAGAAACTGCATGTGATTCAACTCCATTTAGGATTGGGAAACAAACGCTAGCTCGCCTAACAAGAAACACACTCTGCTTTTGAGAAAAGAGCACTCTTCTACTCTACTGTGTTTCCTATGTGTTCCAACAGTGAGCTTGCTCAGAACAAAAGAACTGTGCTTCCTACACACACGGGCCATACCTAGTTCAATTCTGCTTAGGAAACTGACAAGAACAGTAGCTCCTCTTCAGTAAATACACTGTAATTGCTGGGAACAGACGCGAGTGCTATTTGCACTGTGTATGGCAATGGGAGCGCAATAGAGACTTTCCTTACCAGAAAACAACTCTTGCTGGTAGGACCAAAAAATTCATGTGATTCAACTCCATTTAAAACTGGGAAACAAATGCTAGCTCGCCTTACAAGAAACACACTCTGCTTTTGAGAAAAGAGCACTCTTCTACTCTACTGTGTTTCCTATGGGGTCCAAACAGTAAGCTTGCTCAGAACAAAAGAACTGTGCTTCCTACACACACGGGCCATATCTAGTTCAATTCTGCTTAGGAAACTGACAAGAACAGTAGCTCCTCTTCAGTCCAATACACTGTACTTGCTGGGAAGAGACGCGAGGGCTATTTGCACTGTGTATGGCAAAGGGAGCGCAATAGTGACTCTTCTTACGAGAAAACAACTCTTGCTCGTAGGACCAAAAACTGCATGTGTATTTCAACTCCATTTAGGACTGGGAAACAAACGCTATCTCGCCTTACAAGCAACACACTCTGCTTTTGAGAAAAATGCACTCTTCTACTCTACTGTGTTTCCTATGGGGTTCGAAATGTGAGCTTGCTCAGAACAAAAGAACTGTGCTTCCTACACACACGGGCCATATCTTGTTCAATTCTGCTTAGGAAACTGACAAGAACAGTAGAAACTCTAAAGTCCAATACACTATACATGCTGGGTACAGACGCCAGTGCTATTTGCACTGTGTATGGCAATGGGAGCGCAATAGTGACTCTTCTTACCAGAAAACAACTCTTGCTCGTAGGACCAGAAACTGCATGTGATTCAACTCCATATAGGATTGGGAAACAAACGCTAGCTCGCCTTAAAAGAAACACACTCTGCTTTTGAGAAAAGAGCACTCTTCTACTCTACTATATTTCCTATGCGGTGCAACAGTGAGCTTGCTCAGAACAAAAGTACTGTGCTTCCTACACACACGGGCCATACCTAGTTCAATTCTGCTTAGGAAACTGACAAGAACAGTAGCTCCTCTTCAGTCCAATACACTGTACTTGCTGGGAACAGACGCGAGTGCTATTTGCACTGTGTATGGCAATGGGAGCACAATAGTGACTTTCCTTACCAGAAAACAACTCTTGCTGGTAGGACCAAAAACTGCATGGGATTCAACTCCATTTAGAACTGGGAAACAAACGCTAGCTCGCCTTACAAGAAACACACTCTGCTTTTGAGAAAAGAGCACTCTTCTACTCTACTGTGTTTCCTATAGGGCCAGAACAGTGAGCTTGCTGAGTACAAAAGAACTGTGCTTCCTACACACATGGGCCATATCTAGTTCAATTCTGCTTAGGAAACTGACAAGAACAGTAGCTCCTCTTCAGTCCAATACACTGTACTTGCTGGGAAGAGGCACGAGGGCTATTTGCACTGTGTATGGCAATGGGAGCACAATAGTGACTTTCCTTACCAGAAAACAACTCTTGCTCGTAGGACCAGAAACTGCATGTGATTCAACTCCATTTAGGACTGGGAAACAAACGCTAGCTCGCCTTACAAGAAACACACTCTGCTTTTGAGGAAAGAGCACTCTTCTACTCTACTGTGTTTCCTATAGGGCCAGAACAGTGAGCTTGCTGAGTACAAAAGAACTGTGCTTCCTACACACATGGGCCATATCTAGTTCAACTCTGCTTAGGAACCTGACAAGAACAGTAGATCCTCTTCAGTCCAATACACTGTACATGCTGAGAACAGAGGCCAGTGCTATTTGCCCTGTGTATGACATGGGAGCACAATAGTGACTCTTATTACCAGAAAAAACTCTTGCTCGTAGGACCAGAAACTGCATGTGATTCAACTCCATTTAGAACTGGGAAACAAACGCTAGCTCGCCTTACAAGAAACACACTCTGCTTTTGAGAAAAGAGCACTCTTCTACTCTACTGTGTTTCCTATAGTGCTAGAACAGTGAGCTTGCTCAGAACAAAAGAACTGTGCTTCCTACACACACGGGCCATGTCTTGTTCAATTCTGCTTAGGAAACTGACAAGAACAGTAGAACCTCTTCAGTCCAATAGACTGTACATTCTAGGAACAGACGCCAGTGCTATTTGCCCTGTGTGTGACAATGGGAGCACAATAGTGACTCTTCTTACCAGAAAACAACTCTTGCTCGTATGACCAGAAACTGCATGTGATTCAACTCCATTCAGGACTGGGAAACAAACACTAGCTCGCCTTACAAGAAACACACTCTGCTTTTGAGAAAAGAGCACTCTTCTACTCTACTGTGTTTCCTATAAGGCCAGAACAGTGAGCTTGCTGAGTACAAAAGAACTGTGCTTCCTACACACATGGGCCATATCTAGTTCAATTCTGCTTAGGAAACTGACAAGAACAGTAGCTCCTCTTCAGTCCAATACACTGTACTTGCTGGGAAGAGGCACGAGGGCTATTTGCACTGTGTATGGCAATGGGAGCACAATAGTGACTTTCCTTACCAGAAAACAACTCTTGCTCGTAGGACCAGAAACTCCATGTGATTCAGCTCCATTTAGGACTGGGAAACAAATGCTAGCTCGCCTTACAAGAAACACACTCTGCTTTTGAGGAAAGAGCACTCTTCTACTCTACTGTGTTTCCTATAGGGCCAGAACAGTGAGCTTGCTGAGTACAAAAGAACTGTGCTTCCTACACACATGGGCCATATCTAGTTCAACTCTGCTTAGGAACCTGACAAGAACAGTAGATCCTCTTCAGTCCAATACACTGTACATGCTGAGAACAGAGGCCAGTGCTATTTGCCCTGTGTATGACAATGGGAGCACAATAGTGACTCTTATTACCAGAAAAAACTCTTGTTCGTAGGACCAGAAACTGCATGTGATTCAACTCCATTTAGGATTGGGAAACAAACGCTAGCTCGCCTTACAAGAAACACACTCTGCTTTTGAGAAAAGAGCACTCTTCTACTCTACTGTGTTTCCTATAGTGCTAGAACAGTGAGCTTGCTCAGAACAAAAGAACTGTGCTTCCTACACACACGGGCCATATCTAGTTCAATTCTGCTTAGGAAACTGACAAGAACAGTAGAACCTCTTCAGTCCAATACACTGTACATGCTGGGTACAGACGCCAGTGCTATTTGCACTGAGTATGACAATGGGAGCGCAATAGTGACTCTTCTTACCAGAAAAAAACTCTTGCTCATAGGATCAAAAACTGCATTTGATTCAACTCCATTTAGGACTGGGAAACAAACGGTAGCTCGCCTTACAAGAAACACACTATGCTTTTGAGAAAAGAGCACTCTTCTCTCTACTGTGTTTCCTATGGGGTTCGAACAGTGAGCTTGCTCAGAACAAAAGAACTGTGCTTCCTACACACACGGGTCTTATCTAGTTCAACTTTGCTTAGGAAACTGACATGAAAAGTAGCTCCTCTTCAGACCAATACACTGTACTTGCTGGAAACAGACGCGAGTGTTATTTGTACTATGTATAGCAATGGGAGCACAATAGTGACTCTTCTTACCAGAAAACAACTCTTGCTCGTAGGACCAAAAACTGCATTTGATTCAACTCCATTTAGGACTGGCAAACAAATGCTAGCTCGCCTTACAAGAAACGCACTCTGCTTTTGAGAAAATAGCACTCTTCTACTCTACTGTGTTTTCTATGGGGTCCGAACAGTGAGCTTGCTGAGAACAAAAGAACTGTGCTTACTACACACACGGGCCATATCTAGTTCAACTCTGCTTAGGAAACTGACAGGAACAGTAGCTCCTCTTCAGTCCAATACACTGTACTTGCTGGGAACAGACGAGAGGGATATTTGCACTATGTATGGCAAAGGGAGTGCAATAGTCACTCTTCTTACCAGAAAACAACTCTTGCTCGTAGAACCAAAAACTGCATTTGATTCAACTCCATTTAGGACTGGGAAACAAACACTAGCTCGCCTTACAAGAAACACACTCTGCTTTTGAGAAAAGAGCACTCTTCTACTCTACTGTGTTTCCTATGGGGTCCGAACAGTGAGCTTGTTCAGAACAAAAAAACTGTGCTTCCTACACACACGGGCCATATCTAGTTCAACTCTGCTTAGGAAACTGAAAAGAACTAGATCCTCTTCAGTCCAATACGCTGTACATGCTGGGTACAGACGCCAGTGCTATTTGCACTGTGTATGGCAATGGGACCGCAATAGTGACTCTTCTTACCAGAAGACAACCCTTGCTCATAGGATCAAAAACTGCATTTGATTCAACTCCATTTAGGACTGGGAAACAAACGGTAGCTCGCCTTACAAGAAACACACTATGCTTTTGAGAAAAGAGCACTCTTCTCTCTACTGTGTTTCCTATGGGGTTCGAACAGTGAGCTTGCTCAGAACAAAAGAACTGTGCTTCCTACACACACGGGTCTTATCTAGTTCAACTTTGCTTAGGAAACTGACATGAAAAGTAGCTCCTCTTCAGACCAATACACTGTACTTGCTGGAAACAGACGCGAGTGTTATTTGTACTATGTATAGCAATGGGAGCACAATAGTGACTCTTCTTACCCGAAAACAACTCTTGCTCGTAGGACCAAAAACTGCATTGATTCAACTCCATTTAGGACTGGCAAACAAACGCTAGCTCGCCTTACAAGAAACACACTCTGCTTTTGAGAAAATAGCACTCTTCTACTCTACTGTGTTTTCTATGGGGTCCGAACAGTGAGCTTGCTGAGAACAAAAGAACTGTGCTTCCTACACACACGGGCCATATCTAGTTCAACTCTGCTTAGGAAACTGACAAGAACAGTAGATCCTCTTCAGTCCAATACACTGTACTTGCTGGGAACAGACGAGAGGGATATTTGCACTATGTATGGCAAAGGGAGTGCAATAGTCACTCTTCTTACCAGAAAACAACTCTTGCTCGTAGGACCAAAAACTGCATTTGATTCAACTCCATTTAGGACTGGGAAACAAACACTAGCTCGCCTTACAAGAAACACACTCTGCTTTTGAGAAAAGAGCACTCTTCTACTCTACTGTGTTTCCTAAGGGGTCCGAACAGTGAGCTTGCTCAGAACAAAAAAACTGTGCTTCCTACACACACGGGCCATATCTAGTTCAACTCTGCTTAGGAAACTGAAAAGAACAGTAGATCCTCTTCAGTCCAATATGCTGTAAATGCTGGGTACAGACGCCAGTGCTATTTGCACTGTGTATGGCAATGGGACCGCAATAGTGACTCTTCTTACCAGAAAACAACCCTTGCTCGTAGGACCAGAAACTGCATTTGATTCAACTCCATTTAGGACTGGGAAACAAACGCTAGCTCGACTTACAAGAAACACACTCTGCTTTTGTGAAAAGAGCACGCTTCTACTCTTCTGTGTTTCCTATAGGGCCAGAACAGTGAGCTTGCTGAGTACAAAAGAACAGTGCTTCCTACACACATGGGCCATATCTAGTTCAACTATGCTTAGGAACCTGACAAGAACAGTAGATCCTCTTCAGTCCAATACACTGTACATGCTGGGTACAGACGCCTGTGCTATTTGTACTGTGTATGGCAATGGGAGCGCAATAGTGACTCTTCTTACCAGAAAACAACTCTTGCTCATAGGACCAGAAACTGCATGTGATTCAACTCCATTTAGGATTGGGAAACAAACGCTAGCTCGCCTAACAAGAAACACACTCTGCTTTTGAGAAAAGAGCACTCTTCTACTCTACTGTGTTTCCTATGTGTTCCAACAGTGAGCTTGCTCAGAACAAAAGAACTGTGCTTCCTACACACACGGGCCATACCTAGTTCAATTCTGCTTAGGAAACTGACAAGAACAGTAGCTCCTCTTCAGTCCAATACACTGTAATTGCTGGGAACAGACGCGAGTGCTATTTGCACTGTGTATGGCAATGGGAGCGCAATAGAGACTTTCCTTACCAGAAAACAACTCTTGCTGGTAGGACCAAAAAATTCATGTGATTCAACTCCATTTAAAACTGGGAAACAAACGCTAGCTCGCCTTACAAGAAACACACTCTGCTTTTGAGAAAAGAACACTCTTCTACTCTACTGTGTTTCCTATGGGGTCCAAACAGTGAGCTTGCTCAGAACAAAAGAACTGTGCTTCCTACACACACGGGCCATACCTAGTTCAATTCTGCTTAGGAAACTGACAAGAACAGTAGCTCCTCTTCAGTCCAATACCCTGTACTTGCTGGGAAGAGACGCGAGGGCTATTTGCACTGTGTATGGCAAAGGGAGCGCAATAGTGACTCTTCTTACGAGAAAACAACTCTTGCTCGTAGGACCAAAAACTGCATGTGTATTTCAACTCCATTTAGGACTGGGAAACAAACGCTATCTCGCCTTACAAGCAACACACTCTGCTTTTGAGAAAAATGCACTCTTCTACTCTACTGTGTTTCCTATGGGGTTCGAAATGTGAGCTTGCTCAGAACAAAAGAACTGTGCTTCCTACACACACGGGCCATATCTAGTTCAATTCTGCTTAGGAAACTGACAAGAACAGTAGAAACTCTAAAGTCCAATACACTGTACATGCTGGGTACAGACGCCAGTGCTATTTGCACTGTGTATGGCAATGGGAGCGCAATAGTGACTCTTCTTACCAGAAAACAACTCTTGCTCGTAGGACCAGAAACTGCATGTGATTCAACTCCATATAGGATTGGGAAACAAACGCTAGCTCGCCTTAAAAGAAACACACTCTGCTTTTGAGAAAAGAGCACTCTTCTACTCTACTGTATTTCCTATGGGGTCCAACAATGAGCTTGCTCAGAACAAAAGTACTGTGCTTCCTACACACAGGGGCCATACCTAGTTCAACTCTGCTTAGGAACCTGACAAGAACAGTAGATCCTCTTCAGTCCAATACACTGTACATGCTGCGTACAGACGCCAGTGCTATTTGTACTGTGTATGGCAATGGGAGCACAATAGTGACTCTTCTTACCAGGAAACAACTCTTGCTCGTAGGACCAGAAACTGCATGTGATTCAACTCCATTTAGGATTGGGAAACAAATGCTAGCTTGCCTTACAAGAAAAACACTCTGCTTTTGAGAAAAGAGCACTCTTCTACTCTACTGTGTTTCCTATGTGTTCCAACAGTGAGCTTGCTCAGAACAAAAGAACTGTGCTTCCTACACACACGGGCCATACCTAGTTCAATTCTGCTTAGGAAACTGACAAGAACAGTAGCTCCTCTTCAGTCCAATACACTGTACTTGCTGGGAACAGACGCGAGTGCTATTTGCACTGTGTATGGCAATGGGAGCGCAATAGTGACTCTTCTTACCAGAAAACAACTCTTGCTCGTAGGACCAGAAACTGCATGTGATTCAACTCCATTTAGGATTGGGAAACAAACGCTAGCTCGCCTTACAAGAAACACACTCTGCTTTTGAGAAAAGAGCACTCTTCTACTCTACTGTATTTCCTATGGGGTCCAACAGTGAGCTTGCTCAGAACAAAAGTACTGTGCTTCCTAAACACACAGGCCATACCTAGTTCAATTCTGCTTAGGAAACTGACAAGAACAGTAGCTCCTCTTCCGTCCAATACACTGTACTTGCTGGGAACAGACGCGAGTGCTATTTGCACTGTGTATGGCAATGGGAGCGCAATAGTGACTTTCCTTAACAGAAAACAACTCTTGCTGGTAGGACCAAAAACTGCATGGGATTCAACTCCATTTAGAACTGGGAAACAAACGCTAGCTCGCCTTACAAGAAACACACTCTGCTTTTAGAAAAGAGCACTCTTCTACTCTACTGTGTTTCATATGGGGTCCAAACAGTGAGCTTGCTCAGAACAAAAGAACTGTGCTTCCTACACACACGGGCCATATCTAGTTCAATTATGCTTAGGAAACTGACAAGAACAGTGGCTCCTCTTCAGTCCAATACACTGTACTTTCTGGGAAGAGACGCGAGGGCTATTTGCACTGTGTATATCAAAGGGAGCGCAATAGTGACTCTTCTTATGAGAAAACAACTCTTACTCATAGGACCAGAAACTGCATGTGTATTTCAACTCCATTTAGGACTGGGAAACAAACACTATCTCGCCTTACAAGCAACACGCTCTGCTTTTGAGAAAAATGCACTCTTCTACTCTACTGTGTTTCCTATGGGGTTCGAAATGTGAGCTTGCTCAGAACAAAAGAACTGTGCTGCCTACACACACGGGCCATGTCTTGTTCAATTCTGCTTAGGAAACTGACATGAATTGTAGCTCCTCTTCAGACCAATACACTGTACTTGCTGGAATCAGACGCGAGTGTTATTTGTACTATGTATAGCAATGGGAGCGCAATAGTGACTCTTCTTACCAGAAAACAACTCTTGCTCGTAGGACCAAAACCTGCATTTGATTCAACTCCTTTTAGGACTGGCAAACAAACGCTAGCTTGCCTTACAAGAAACACACTCTGCTTTTGAAAAAAGAGCACTCTTCTACTCTACTGTGTTTTCTATGGGGTCCGAACAGTGAGCTTGCTGAGAACAAAAGAACTGTGCTTCCTACACACGGGCCATATCTAGTTCAACTCTGCTTAGGAAACTGACAAAAACAGTAGCTTTTCTTCAGTCCAATACACTGTACTTGCTGGGAACAGACGAGAGGGATATTTGCACTATGTATGGCAAAGGGAGTGCAATAGTCACTCTTCTCACCAGAAAACAACTCTTGCTCATGGGACCAAAAACTGCATTTGATTCAACTCCATTTAGGACTGGGAAACCAACGCTAGCTCGCCTTACAAGAAACACACTCTGCTTTTGAGAAAAGAGCACACTTCTACTCTACTGTGTTTCCTATGGGGTCCGAACAGTGAGCTTGCTCAGAACAAAAGAACTGTGCTTCCTACACACGGGCCATATCTAGTTCAACTCTGCTTAGGAAACTTAAAAGAACAGTAGATCCTCTTCAGTCCAATACGCTGTACATGCTGAGTACAGACGCCAGTGCTATTTGCACTGTGTATGGCAATGGGACCGCACTAGTAACTCTTCTTACCAGAAGACAACCCATGCTTGTAGGACCAGAAACTGCATTTGATTCAACTCCATTTAGGACTGGGAAACAAACGCTAGCTCGCCTTACAAGAAACACACTCTGCTTTTGAGAAAAGAGCACTCTTCTACTCTACTGTGTTTCCTATGGGGTCCAAACAGTGAGCTTGGTCAGAACAAATCAACTGTGCTTCCTAAACACATGGGCCATATCTAGTTCAATTCTGCTTAGGAAACTGACAAGAACAGTAGCTCCTCTTCAGTCCAATACACTGTAATTGCTGGGAACAGACGCGAGTGCTATTTGCACTGTGTATGGCAAAGGGAGCGCAATAGTGACTCTTCTTACGAGAAAACTACTCTTGCTCTTAGGACCAGAAACTGCATGTGTATTTCAACTCCATTTAGGACTGGGAAACAAACGCTATCTCGACTTACAAGCAACACACTCTGCTTTTGAGAAAAATGCACTCTTCTACTCTACTGTTTTTCCTATGGGCTTCGAAATGTGAGCTTGCTCAGAACAAAAGAACTGTGCTTCCTACACACACGGGCCATATCTAGTTCAATTCTGCTTAGAAACTGACAAGAACAGTAGATCCTCTTCCGTCCAATACACTGTACATGCTGGGTACAGACGCCAGTGCTATTTGCACTGTGTATGACAATGGGAGCGCAATAGTCACTCTTCTTACCAGAAAACAACTCTTGCTCGTAGGACCAAAAACTGCATTTGATTCAACTCCATTTAGGACTGGGAAACAAACGGTAGCATGCCTTACAAGAAACACACTCTGCTTTTGAGAAAAGAGCACTCTTCTCTCTACTGTGTTTCCTATGGGGTTTGAACAGTGAGCTTGCTCAGAACAAAAGAACTGTGCTTCCTACACACACGGGCCTTATCTAGCTCAACTTTGCTTAGGAAACTGACATGAACAGTAGCTCCTCTTCAGACCAATACACTGTAATTGCTGGAAACAGACGCGAGTGTTATTTGTACTATGTATAGCAATGGGAGCACAAGAGTGACTCTTCTTAGCAGAAAACAACCCTTGTTCGTAGGACCAAAAACTACATTTGATTCAACTCCATTTAGGACTGTCAAACAAACGCTAGCTCGCCTTACAAGAAACACACTCTGCTTTTGAGAAAATAGCACTCTTCTACTCTACTGTGTTTTCTATGGGGTCCGAACAGTGAGCTTGCTGAGAACAAAAGAACTGTGCTTCCTACACACACGGGCCATATCTAGTTCAACTCTGCTTAGGAAACTGACAAGAACAGCAGCTCCACTTCAGTCCAATACACTGTACTTGCTGGGAAAAGACGAGAGGAATATTTGCACTATGTATGGCAAAGGGAGTGCAATAGTCACTCTTCTTACCAGAAAACAACCCTTGCTCGTAGGACCAAAAACTGCATTTTATTTAACTCCATTTAGGACTGGGAAACAAAGGCTAGCTCGCCTTACAAGAAACACACTCTGCTATTGAGAAAAGAGCACTCTTCTACTCTACTGTGTTTCCTATGGGGTCCAACAATGAGCTTGCTCAGAACAAAAGAACTGTGCTTCCTACACACACGGGCCATATCTAGTTCAATTCTGCTTAGGAAACTGACAAGAACAGTAGAACCGCTTCAGTCCAATAGACTGTACATGCTGGGAACAGACGCCAGTGCTATTTGCCCTGTGTGTGAAAATGGGAGCGCAATAGTGACTCTTCTTCCAAGAAAACAACTCTTGCTCGTATGACCAGAAACTGCATGTGATTCAACTCCATTTAGGACTGGGAAACAAACGCTAGCTCGCCTTACAAGAAACACACTCTGCTTTTGAGAAAAGAGCACTCTTCTACTCTACTGTGTTTCCTATAGGGTCCAAACAGTGAGCTTGCTCAGAACAAAAGAACTGTGCTTCCTACACACACGGGCCATATCTAGTTAAATTCTGCTTAGGAAACTGACAAGAACAGTAGCTCCTCTTCAGTCCAATACACTGTACTTGCTGGGAACAGACGCGAGTGCTATTTGCACTGTGTATGGCAATGGGAGCTCAATAGTTTCTTTCCTTACCAGAAAACAACTCTTGATCGTAGGAACGGAAACTGCATGTGATTCAACTCCATTTAGGACTGGGAAACAAATGCTAGCTCGCCTTAAAGAAACACACTCTGCTTTTGAGAAAATAGCACTCTTCTACTCTACTGTGTTTTCTATGGGGTCCGAACAGTGAGCTTGCTGAGAACAAAAGAACTGTGCTTCCTACACACACGGGCCATATCTAGTTCAACTCTGCTTAGGAAACTGACAAGAACAGTAGATCCTCTTCAGTCCAATACACTGTACTTGCTGGGAACAGACGAGAGGGATATTTGCACTATGTATGGCAAAGGGAGTGCAATAGTCACTCTTCTTACCAGAAAACAACTCTTGCTCGTAGGACCAAAAACTGCATTTGATTCAACTCCATTTAGGACTGGGAAACAAACACTAGCTCGCCTTACAAAAAACACACTCTGCTTTTGAGAAAAGAGCACTCTTCTACTCTACTGTGTTTCCTAAGGGGTCCGAACAGTGAGTTTGCTCAGAACAAAAAAACTGTGCTTCCTACACACACGGGCCATATCTAGTTCAACTCTGCTTAGGAAACTGAAAAGAACAGTAGATCCTCTTCAGTCCAATATGCTGTAAATGCTGGGTACAGACGCCAGTGCTATTTGCACTGTGTATGGCAATGGGACCGCAATAGTGACTCTTCTTACCAGAAAACAACCCTTGCTCGTAGGACCAGAAACTGCATTTGATTCAACTCCATTTAGGACTGGGAAACAAACGCTAGCTCGACTTACAAGAAACACACTCTGCTTTTGTGAAAAGAGCACGCTTCTACTCTTCTGTGTTTCCTATAGGGCCAGAACAGTGAGCTTGCTGAGTACAAAAGAACAGTGCTTCCTACACACATGGGCCATATCTAGTTCAACTATGCTTAGGAACCTGACAAGAACAGTAGATCCTCTTCAGTCCAATACACTGTACATGCTGGGTACAGACGCCTGTGCTATTTGTACTGTGTATGGCAATGGGAGCGCAATAGTGACTCTTCTTACCAGAAAACAACTCTTGCTCGTAGGACCAGAAACTGCATGTGATTCAACTCCATTTAGGATTGGGAAACAAACGCTAGCTCGCCTAACAAGAAACACACTCTGCTTTTGAGAAAAGAGCACTCTTCTACTCTACTGTGTTTCCTATGTGTTCCAACAGTGAGCTTGCTCAGAACAAAAGAACTGTGCTTCCTACACACACGGCCATACCTAGTTCAATTCTGCTTAGGAAACTGACAAGAACAGTAGCTCCTCTTCAGTCCAATACACTGTAATTGCTGGGAACAGACGCGAGTGCTATTTGCACTGTGTATGGCAATGGGAGCGCAATAGAGACTTTCCTTACCAGAAAACAACTCTTGCTGGTAGGACCAAAAAATTCATGTGATTCAACTCCATTTAAAACTGGGAAACAAACGCTAGCTCGCCTTACAAGAAACACACTCTGCTTTTGAGAAAAGAGCACTCTTCTACTCTACTGTGTTTCCTATGGGGTCCAAACAGTGAGCTTGCTCAGAACAAAAGAACTGTGCTTCCTACACACACGGGCCATACCTAGTTCAATTCTGCTTAGGAAACTGACAAGAACAGTAGCTCCTTTTCAGTCCAATACCCTGTACTTGCTGGGAAGAGACGCGAGGGCTATTTGCACTGTGTATGGCAAAGGGAGCGCAATAGTGACTCTTCTTACGAGAAAACAACTCTTGCTCGTAGGACCAAAAACTGCATGTGTATTTCAACTCCATTTAGGACTGGGAAACAAACGCTATCTCGCCTTACAAGCAACACACTCTGCTTTTGAGAAAAATGCACTCTTCTACTCTACTGTGTTTCCTATGGGGTTCGAAATGTGAGCTTGCTCAGAACAAAAGAACTGTGCTTCCTACACACACGGGCCATATCTAGTTCAATTCTGCTTAGGAAACTGACAAGAACAGTAGAAACTCTAAAGTCCAATACACTGTACATGCTGGGTACAGACGCCAGTGCTATTTGCACTGTGTATGGCAATGGGAGCGCAATAGTGACTCTTCTTACCAGAAAACAACTCTTGCTCGTAGGACCAGAAACTGCATGTGATTCAACTCCATATAGGATTGGGAAACAAACGCTAGCTCGCCTTAAAAGAAACACACTCTGCTTTTGAGAAAAGAGCACTCTTCTACTCTACTGTATTTCCTATGGGGTCCAACAATGAGCTTGCTCAGAACAAAAGTACTGTGCTTCCTACACACAGGGGCCATACCTAGTTCAACTCTGCTTAGGAACCTGACAAGAACAGTAGATCCTCTTCAGTCCAATACACTGTACATGCTGCGTACAGACGCCAGTGCTATTTGTACTGTGTATGGCAATGGGAGCGCAATAGTGACTCTTCTTACCAGAAAACAACTCTTGCTCGTAGGACCAGAAACTGCATGTGATTCAACTCCATTTAGGATTGGGAAACAAATGCTAGCTTGCCTTACAAGAAAAACACTCTGCTTTTGAGAAAAGAGCACTCTTCTACTCTACTGTGTTTCCTATGTGTTCCAACAGTGAGCTTGCTCAGAACAAAAGAACTGTGCTTCCTACACACACGGGCCATACCTAGTTCAATTCTGCTTAGGAAACTGACAAGAACAGTAGCTCCTCTTCAGTCCAATACACTGTACTTGCTGGGAACAGACGCGAGTGCTATTTGCACTGTGTATGGCAATGGGAGCGCAATAGTGACTCTTCTTACCAGAAAACAACTCTTGCTCGTAGGACCAGAAACTGCATGTGATTCAACTCCATTTAGGATTGGGAAACAAACGCTAGCTCGCCTTACAAGAAACACACTCTGCTTTTGAGAAAAGAGCACTCTTCTACTCTACTGTATTTCCTATGGGGTCCAACAGTGAGCTTGCTCAGAACAAAAGTACTGTGCTTCCTAAACACACGGGCCATACCTAGTTCAATTCTGCTTAGGAAACTGACAAGAACAGTAGCTCCTCTTCCGTCCAATACACTGTACTTGCTGGGAACAGACGCGAGTGCTATTTGCACTGTGTATGGCAATGGGAGCGCAATAGTGACTTTCCTTAACAGAAAACAACTCTTGCTGGTAGGACCAAAAACTGCATGGGATTCAACTCCATTTAGAACTGGGAAACAAACGCTAGCTCGCCTTACAAGAAACACACTCTGCTTTTGAGAAAAGAGCACTCTTCTACTCTACTGTGTTTCCTATGGGGTCCAAACAGTGAGCTTGCTCAGAACAAAAGAACTGTGCTTCCTACACACACGGGCCATATCTAGTTCAATTCTGCTTAGGAAACTGACAAGAACAGTGGCTCCTCTTCAGTCCAATACACTGTACTTTCTGGGAAGAGACGCGAGGGCTATTTGCACTGTGTATGGCAAAGGGAGCGCAATAGTGACTCTTCTTATGAGAAAACAACTCTTACTCATAGGACCAGAAACTGCATGTGTATTTCAACTCCATTTAGGACTGGGAAACAAACACTATCTCGCCTTACAAGCAACACACTCTGCTTTTGAGAAAAATGCACTCTTCTACTCTACTGTGTTTCCTATGGGGTTCGAAATGTGAGCTTGCTCAGAACAAAAGAACTGTGCTGCCTACACACACGGGCCATGTCTTGTTCAATTCTGCTTAGGAAACTGACATGAATTGTAGCTCCTCTTCAGACCAATACACTGTACTTGCTGGAATCAGACGCGAGTGTTATTTGTACTATGTATAGCAATGGGAGCGCAATAGTGACTCTTCTTACCAGAAAACAACTCTTGCTCGTAGGACCAAAACCTGCATTTGATTCAACTCCTTTTAGGACTGGCAAACAAACGCTAGCTTGCCTTACAAGAAACACACTCTGCTTTTGAGAAAAGAGCACTCTTCTACTCTACTGTGTTTTCTATGGGGTCCGAACAGTGAGCTTGCTGAGAACAAAAGAACTGTGCTTCCTACACACGGGCCATATCTAGTTCAACTCTGCTTAGGAAACTGACAAAAACAGTAGCTTTTCTTCAGTCCAATACACTGTACTTGCTGGGAACAGACGAGAGGGATATTTGCACTATGTATGGCAAAGGGAGTGCAATAGTCACTCTTCTCACCAGAAAACAACTCTTGCTCATGGGACCAAAAACTGCATTTGATTCAACTCCATTTAGGACTGGGAAACCAACGCTAGCTCGCCTTACAAGAAACACACTCTGCTTTTGAGAAAAGAGCACTCTTCTACTCTACTGTGTTTTCTATGGGGTCCGAACAGTGAGCTTGCTGAGAACAAAAGAACTGTGCTTCCTACACACACGGGCCATATCTAGTTCAACTCTGCTTAGGAAACTGACAAGAACAGCAGCTCCACTTCAGTCCAATACACTGTACTTGCTGGGAAAAGACGAGAGGGATATTTGCACTATGCATGGCAAAGGGAGTGCAATAGTCACTCTTCTTACCAGAAAACAACTCTTGCTCGTAGGACCAAAAACTGCATTTGATTCAACTCCATTTAGGACTGGGAAACAAAGGCTAGCTCGCCTTACAAGAAACACACTCTGCTTTTGAGAAAAATGCACTCTTCTACTCTACTGTGTTTCCTATGGGGTCCAACAATGAGCTTGCTCAGAACAAAAGAACTGTGCTTCCTACACACCCGGGCCATATCTTGTTCAATTCTGCTTAGGAAACTGACAAGAACAGTAGAACCTCTTCAGTCCAATAGACTGTACATGCTGGGAACAGACGCCAGTGCTATTTGCCCTGTGTGTGACAATGGGAGCACAATAGTGACTCTTCTTCCCAGAAAACAACTCTTGCTCGTATGACCAGAAACTGCATGTGATTCAACTCCATTTAGGACTGGGAAACAAACGCTAGCTCGCCTTACAAGAAACACACACTGCTTTTGAGGAAAGAGCACTCTTCTACTCTACTGTGTTTCCTATAGGGTCCAAACAGTGAGCTTGCTCAGAACAAAAGAACTGTGCTTCCTACACACACGGGCCATATCTAGTTAAATTCTGTTTAGGAAACTGACAAGAACAGTAGCTCCTCTTCAGTCCAATACACTGTACTTGCTGGGAACAGACGCGAGTGCTATTTGCACTGTTTATGGCAATGGGAGCGCAATAGTGAGTTTCCTTACCAGAAAACAACTCTTGATCGTAGGAACGGAAACTGCATGTGATTCAACTCCATTTAGGACTGGGAAACAAACGCTAGCTCGACTTACAAGAAACACACTCTGCTTTTGAGGAAAGAGCACTCTTCTACTCTACTGTGTTTCCTATGGGGTCCAAACAGTGAGCTTGCTCAGAACAAAAGAACTGTGCTTCCTACACACACGGGCCATATCTAGTTCAATTCTGCTTAGGAAACTGACAAGAACAGTAGCTCCTCTTCAGTCCAATACACTGTACTTGCTGGGAAGAGACACGAGGGCTACTTGCACTGTGTATGGCAATGGGAGCACAATAGTGACTTTTCTTACCAGAAAACAACTCTTGCTCGTAGGACCAGAAACTGCATGTGATTCAACTCCATTTAGGACTGGGAAACAAATGCTAGCTCGCCTTACAAGAAACACACTCTGCTTTTGAGGAAAGAGCACTCTTCTACTCTACTGTGTTTCCTATAGGGCCAGAACAGCGAGCTTGCTGAGTACAAAAGAACTGTGCTTCCTACACACATGGGCCATATCTAGTTCAACTCTGCTTAGGAACCTGACAAGAACAGTAGATCCTCTTCAGTCCAATACACTGTACATGCTGAGAACAGAGGCCAGTGCTATTTGCCCTGTGTATGACAATGGGAGCGCAATAGTAACTCTTATTACCAGAAAAAACTCTTGCTCGTAGGACCAGAAACTGCATGTGATTCAACTCCATTTAGGACTGGGAAACAAACGCTAGCTTGCCTTACAAGAAACACACTCTGCTTTTGAGAAAAGAGCACTCTTCTACTCTACTGTGTTTCCTATATGCTAGAACAGTGAGCTTGCTCAGAACAAAAGAACTGTGCTTCCTACATACACGGGCCATATCTAGTTCAATTCTGCTTAGGAAACTGACAAGAGCAGTAGATCCTCTTCAGTCCAATACACTGTACATGCTGGGTACAGACGCCAGTGCTATTTGCACTGTGTATGGCAATGGGAGCGCAATAGTGACTCTTCTTACCAGAAAACAACTCTTGCTCGTAGGACCAAAACCTGCATTTGATTCAACTCCTTTTAGGACTGGCAAACAAACGCTAGCTTGCCTTACAAGAAACACACTCTGCTTTTGAGAAAAGAGCACTCTTCTACTCTACTGTGTTTTCTATGGGGTCCGAACAGTGAGCTTGCTGAGAACAAAAGAACTGTGCTTCCTACACACGGGCCATATCTAGTTCAACTCTGCTTAGGAAACTGACAAAAACAGTAGCTTTTCTTCAGTCCAATACACTGTACTTGCTGGGAACAGACGAGAGGGATATTTGCACTATGTATGGCAAAGGGAGTGCAATAGTCACTCTTCTCACCAGAAAACAACTCTTGCTCATGGGACCAAAAACTGCATTTGATTCAACTCCATTTAGGACTGGGAAACCAACGCTAGCTCGCCTTACAAGAAACACACTCTGCTTTTGAGAAAAGAGCACTCTTCTACTCTACTGTGTTTTCTATGGGGTCCGAACAGTGAGCTTGCTGAGAACAAAAGAACTGTGCTTCCTACACACACGGGCCATATCTAGTTCAACTCTGCTTAGGAAACTGACAAGAACAGCAGCTCCACTTCAGTCCAATACACTGTACTTGCTGGGAAAAGACGAGAGGGATATTTGCACTATGCATGGCAAAGGGAGTGCAATAGTCACTCTTCTTACCAGAAAACAACTCTTGCTCGTAGGACCAAAAACTGCATTTGATTCAACTCCATTTAGGACTGGGAAACAAAGGCTAGCTCGCCTTACAAGAAACACACTCTGCTTTTGAGAAAAATGCACTCTTCTACTCTACTGTGTTTCCTATGGGGTCCAACAATGAGCTTGCTCAGAACAAAAGAACTGTGCTTCCTACACACCCGGGCCATATCTTGTTCAATTCTGCTTAGGAAACTGACAAGAACAGTAGAACCTCTTCAGTCCAATAGACTGTACATGCTGGGAACAGACGCCAGTGCTATTTGCCCTGTGTGTGACAATGGGAGCACAATAGTGACTCTTCTTCCCAGAAAACAACTCTTGCTCGTATGACCAGAAACTGCATGTGATTCAACTCCATTTAGGACTGGGAAACAAACGCTAGCTCGCCTTACAAGAAACACACACTGCTTTTGAGGAAAGAGCACTCTTCTACTCTACTGTGTTTCCTATAGGGTCCAAACAGTGAGCTTGCTCAGAACAAAAGAACTGTGCTTCCTACACACACGGGCCATATCTAGTTAAATTCTGTTTAGGAAACTGACAAGAACAGTAGCTCCTCTTCAGTCCAATACACTGTACTTGCTGGGAACAGACGCGAGTGCTATTTGCACTGTTTATGGCAATGGGAGCACAATAGTGAGTTTCCTTACCAGAAAACAACTCTTGATCGTAGGAACGGAAACTGCATGTGATTCAACTCCATTTAGGACTGGGAAACAAACGCTAGCTCGACTTACAAGAAACACACTCTGCTTTTGAGGAAAGAGCACTCTTCTACTCTACTGTGTTTCCTATGGGGTCCAAACAGTGAGCTTGCTCAGAACAAAAGAACTGTGCTTCCTACACACACGGGCCATATCTAGTTCAATTCTGCTTAGGAAACTGACAAGAACAGTAGCTCCTCTTCAGTCCAATACACTGTACTTGCTGGGAAGAGACACGAGGGCTACTTGCACTGTGTATGGCAATGGGAGCACAATAGTGACTTTTCTTACCAGAAAACAACTCTTGCTCGTAGGACCAGAAACTGCATGTGATTCAACTCCATTTAGGACTGGGAAACAAATGCTAGCTCGCCTTACAAGAAACACACTCTGCTTTTGAGGAAAGAGCACTCTTCTACTCTACTGTGTTTCCTATAGGGCCAGAACAGTGAGCTTGCTGAGTAAAAAAGAACTGTGCTTCCTACACACATGGGCCATATCTAGTTCAACTCTGCTTAGGAACCTGACAAGAACAGTAGATCCTCTTCAGTCCAATACACTGTACATGCTGAGAACAGAGGCCAGTGCTATTTGCCCTGTGTATGACAATGGGAGCGCAATAGTAACTCTTATTACCAGAAAAAACTCTTGCTCGTAGGACCAGAAACTGCATGTGATTGAACTCCATTTAGGACTGGGAAACAAACGCTAGCTTGCCTTACAAGAAACACACTCTGCTTTTGAGAAAAGAGCACTCTTCTACTCTACTGTGTTTCCTATATGCTAGAACAGTGAGCTTGCTCAGAACAAAAGAACTGTGCTTCCTACATACACGGGCCATATCTAGTTCAATTCTGCTTAGGAAACTGACAAGAGCAGTAGATCCTCTTCAGTCCAATACACTGTACATGCTGGGTACAGACGCCAGTGCTATTTGCACTGTGTATGGCAATGGGAGCGCAATAGTGACTCTTCTTACCAGAAAAAAACTCTTGCTCGTAGGACCAAAAACTGCATTTGATTCAACTCCATTTAGGACTGGGAAACAAACGGTAGCTCGCCTTACAAGAAACACACTATGCTTTTGAGAAAAGAGCACTCTTCTCTCTACTGTGTTTCCTAGGGGTTTGAACAGTGAGCTTGCTCAGAACAAAAGAACTGTGCTTCCTACACACACGGGCCTTATCTAGTTCAACTTTGCTTAGGAAACTGACATGAACATTAGCTCCTCTTCAGACCAATACACTGTACTTGCTGGAAACAGACGCGAGTGTTATTTGTACTATGTATAGCAATGGGAGCACAATAGTGACTCTTCTTACCAGAAAACAACTCTTGCTCGTAGGACCAAAAACTGCATTTGATTCAACTCCATTTAGGACTGGCAAACAAACGCTAGCTCGCCTTACAAGAAACACACTCTGCTTTTGAGAAAATAGCACTCTTCTACTCTACTGTGTTTTCTATGGGGTCCGAACAGTGAGCTTGCTGAGAACAAAAGAACTGTGCTTCCTACACACACGGGCCATATCTAGTTCAACTCTGCTTAGGAAACTGACAAGAACAGTAGCTCCTCTTCAGTCCAATACACTGTACTTGCTGGGAACAGACGCGAGTGCTATTTGCACGGTGTATGGCAATGGGAGCACAATAGTGACTTTCCTTACCAGAAAACAACTCTTGGTCGTAGGAACGGAAAGTGCATGTGATTCAACTCCATTTAGGACTGGGAAACAAACGCTAGCTCGCCTTACAAGAAACACACTCTGCTTTTGAGGAAAGAGCACTCTTCTACTCTACTGTGTTTCCTATAGGGCCAGAACAATGAGCTTGCTGAGTACAAAAGAACTGTGCTTCCTACACACATGGGCCATATCTAGTTCAATTCTGCTTAGGAAACTGACAAGAACAGTAGATCCTCTTCAGTCCAATACACTGTACATGGTGAGAACAGAGGCCAGTGCTATTTGCCCTGTGTATGACAATGGGAGCGCAATAGTGACTCTTATTACCAGAAAAAACTCTTGCTCGTAGGACCAGAAACTGCATGTGATTCAACTCCATTTAGGACTGGGAAACAAACGCTAGCTCGCCTTACAAGAAACACACTCTGCTTTTGAGAAAAGAGCACTCTTCTACTCTACTGTGTTTCCTATGGGGTTCGAACAGTGAGCTTGCTCAGAAAAAAAGAACTGTGCTTCCTACACACGGGCCTTATCTAGTTCAACTTTGCTTAGGAAACTGACATGAATCGTAGCTCCTCTTCAGACCAATACACTGTACTTGCTGGAAACAGACGCGAGTGTTATTTGTACTATGTATAGCAATGGGAGCGTAATAGTGACTCTTCTTACCAGAAAACAACTGTTGCTCGTAGGACCAAATACTGCATTTGATTCAACTCCTTTTAGGACTGGCAAACAAACGCTAGCTTGCCTTACAAGAAACACACTCTGCTTTTGAGAAAAGAGCACTCTTCTACTCTACTCTGTTTTCTATGGGGTCCGAACAGTGAGCTTGCTGAGAACAAAAGAACTGTGCTTCCTACACACACGGGCCATATCTAGTTCAACTCTGCTTAGAAAACTGACAAGAACAGTAGCTCCTCTTCAGTCCAATACACTGTACTTGCTGGGAACAGACGAGAGGGATATTTGCACTATGTATGGCATAGGGAGTGCAATAGTCACTCTTCTTACCAGAAAACAACTCTTACTCGAGGGCCAAAAACTGCATTTGATTCCACTCCATTTAGGACTGGGAAACCAACGCTAGGTCGCCTTACAAGAAACACACTCTGCTTTTGAGAAAAGAGCACTCTTCTACTCTACTGTGTTTCCTATGGGGTCCGAACAGTGAGCTTGCTCAGAACAAAAGAACTGTGCTTCCTACACACACGGTCCATATCTAGTTCAACTCTGCTTAGGAAACTGAAAAGAACAGTAGATCCTCTTCAGTCCAATACGCTGTACATGCTGAGTACAGACGCCAGTGCTATTTGCACTGTGTATGGCAATGGGACCGCACTAGTAACTCTTCTTACCAGAAGACAACCCTTGCTCATAGGACCAGAAACTGCATTTGATTCAACTCCATTTAGGACTGGGAAACAAACGCTAGCTCGCCTTACAAGAAACACACTCTGATTTTGAGAAAAGAGCACTCTTCTACTCTACTGTGTTTCCTATGGGGTCCAAACAGTGAGCTTGGTCAGAAAAAATCAACTGTGCTTCCTAAACACACGGGCCATATCTAGTTCAATTCTGCTTAGGAAAATGACAAGAACAGTAGCTCCTCTTCAGTCCAATACACTGTACTTGCTGGGAACAGACGCGAGGGCTATTTGCACTGTGTATGGCAAAGGGAGCGCAATAGTGACCCTTCTTACCAGAAAACAACTCTTGCTCGTAGGACCAGAAACTGCATGTGTATTTCAACTCCATTTAGGACTGGGAAACAAACGCTAGCTTGCCTTACAAGAAACACACTCTGCTTTTGAGAAAAATGCACTCTTCTACTCTACTGTGTTTCCTATGGGGTTCGAAATGTGAGCTTTCTCAGAACAAGAGAACTGTGCTTCCTACACACACGGGCCATATCTTGTTCAATTCTGCTTAGGAAACTGACAAGAACAGTAGAACCTCTTCAGTCCAATAGACTGTACATGCTGGGAACAGATGCCAGTGCTATTTGCCCTGTGTGTGACAATGGGAGCGCAATAGTGATTCTTCTTCCCAGAAAACAACTCTTGCTCGTAGGACCAGAAACTGCATGTGATTCAACTCCATTTAGGACTGGGAAACAAATGCTAGCTCGCCTTACAAGAAACACACTCTGGTTTTGAGAAAAATGCACTCTTCTACTCTACTGTGTTTCCTATGGGGTTCGAAATGTGAGCTTGCTCAGAACAAAAGAACTGTGCTTCCGACACACCCAGGCCATATCTTGTACAATTATGCTTAGAAAACTGACAAGAACAGTAGAACCTCTTCAGTCCAATAGACTGTACATGCTGGGAACAGACGCCAGTGCTATTTGCCCTGTGTGTGACAATGGGAGCACAATAGTGACTCTACTTCCCAGAAAACAACTCTTGCTCGTAGGACCAGAAACTGCATGTGATTCAACTCCATTTAGGACTGGGAAACAAATGCTAGCTCGCCTTACAAGAAACACACTCTGCTTTTGAGAAAAATGCACTCTTCTACTCTACTGTGTTTACTATGGGGTTCAAAATGTGAGCTTGCTCAGAACAAAAGAACTGTGCTTCCTACACACCCAGGCCATATCTTTTTCAATTCTGCTTAGGAAACTGACAAGAATAGTAGAACCTCTTCAGTCCAATAGACTGTACATGCTGGAAACAGACGCCAGTGCTATTTGCCCTGTGTGTGACAATGGGAGCGCAATAGTGACTCTTCTTCCCAGAAAACAACTCTTGCTCATATGACCAGAAACTGCATGTGATTCAACTCCATTTAGGACTGGGAAACAAACGCTAGCTCACCTTACAATCAACACACTCTGCTTTTGAGGAAAGAGCACTCTTCTACTCTACTGTGTTTCCTATAGGGTCCAAACAGTGAGCTTGCTCAGAAAAAAAGAACTGTGCTTCCTACACACACGGGACATATCTAGTTAAATTCTGCTTAGGTAACTGACAAGAACAGTAGCTCCTCTTCAGTCCAATACACTGTACTTGCTGGGAACAAACGCGAGTGCTATTTGCACTGTGTATGGCAATGGGAGCTCAATAGTGACTTTCCTTAACAGAAAACAACTCTTGATCGTGGGAACGGAAAGTGCATGTGATTCAACTCCATTTAGGACTGGGAAACAAACGCTAGCTCGACTTACAAGAAACACACTCTGCTTTTGAGGAAAGAGCACTCTTCTACTCTACTGTGTTTCCTATAGGGCCAGAACAGTGAGCTTGCTGAGTACAAAAGAACTGTGCTTCCTGCACACATGGGCCATATCTAGTTCAACTCTGCTTAGGAAAATGACAAGAACAGTAGCTCCTCTTCAGTCCAATACACTGTACTTGCTGGGAACAGACGCGAGGGCTATTTGCACTGTGTATGGCAAAGGGAGCGCAATAGTGACCCTTCTTACCTGAAAACAACTCTTGCTCGTAGGACCAGAAACTGCATGTGTATTTCAACTCCATTTAGGACTGGGAAACAAACGCTAGCTCGCCTTACAAGAAACACACTCTGCTTTTGAGAAAAATGCACTCTTCTACTCTACTGTGTTTCCTATGGGGTTCGAAATGTGAGCTTTCGCATAACAATAGAACTGTGCTTCCTACACACACGGGCCATATCTTGTTCAATTCTGCGTAGGAAACTGACAAGAACAGTAGAACCTCTTCAGTCCAATAGACTGTACATGCAGGGAACAGATGCCAGTGCTATTTGCCCTGTGTGTGACAATGGGAGCGCAATAGTGATTCTTCTTCCCAGAAAACAACTCTTGCTCGTAGGACCAGAAACTGCATGTGATTCAACTCCATTTAGGACTGGGAAACTAATGCTAGCTCGCCTTACAAGAAACACACTCTGGTTTTGAGAAAAATGCACTCTTCTACTCTACTGTGTTTACTATGGGGTTCAAAATGTGAGCTTGCTCAGAACAAAAGAACTGTGCTTCCTACACACCCAGGCAATATCTTTTTCAATTCTGCTTAGGAAACTGACAAGAACAGTAGAACCTCTTCAGTCCAATAGACTGTACATGCTGGCAACAGACGCCAGTGCTATTTGCCCTGTGTGTGACAATGGGAGCGCAATAGTGACTCTTCTTCCCAGAAAACAACTCTTGCACGTATGACCAGAAACTGCATCTGATTCAACTCCATTTAGGACTGCGAAACAAACGCTAGCTCGCCTTACAAGAAACACACTCTGCTTTTGAGAAAAATGCACTCTTCTACTCTACTGTGTTTCCTGTGGGGTTCGAAATATGAGCTTGCTCAGAACAAAAGAACTGTGCTTCCTACACACACGGTCCATATCTTGTTCAATTCTGCTTAGGAAACTGACAAGAACAGTAGAACCTCTTCAGTCCAATAGACTGTACATGCTGGGAACAGACGCCAGTGCTATTTGCCCCGTGTGTGACAATGGGAGCGCAATAGTGACTCTTCTTCCCAGAAAACAACTCTTGCTCGTATGACAAGAAACTGCATGTGATTCAACTCCATTTAGGACTGGGAAACAAACGCTAGGTCGTCTTACAAGCAACACACTCTGTTTTTGAGAAAAGAGCACTCTTCTACTCTATTTTGTTTCCTATGGGGTCCAAACAGTGAGCTTGCTCAGAACAAAAGAACTTTGCTTCCTACACACATGGGCCATATCTAGTTCAACTCTGCTTAGGAAACTGACAAGAACAGCAGCTCCTCTTCAGTCCAATACACTGTACTTGCTGGGAACAGACGCGAATCCTATTTGCACTGTGAATGGCAATTGGAGCACAATAGTGACTCTTCTTACCAGAAAACAATTCTTACTCGTAGTACCAGAAACTGCATGTGATTCAACTCCATTTAGGACTGGGAAACAAATGATAGCTCGCCTTACAAGAAACCCACTCTGCTTTTGAGAAAAGAGCACTCTTCTACTCTACTGTGTTTTCTATAGCGCCAGAACAGTGAGCTTGCTCAGAACAAAAGAACTGTGCTTCCTACACACACGGGCCACATCTAGTTCAACTCTGCTTAGGAAACTGACAAGAACAGCAGCTCCTCTTCAGTCCAATACACTGTACTTGCTGGAAAGAGACGCAAGAGCTATTTGCACTGTGTATGGTAATGAGCGCGCAATATTGACTTTCCTTACCAGAAAACAACTCTTGCTTGTAGGACCAAAAACTGCATGTGATTCAACTCCATTTAGGACTGGGAAACAAACGCTAACTCGCCTTACAAGAAACACACTCTGCTTTTGATAAAAGAGCACTCTTCTACTCTACTGTGTTTCCAATAGTGCCAGAACAGTTAGCTTGCTCAGAACAAAAGAATTGTGCTTCCTACCACACGGCCATGTCTAATTCAATTCGGCTTAGGAAACTGACAACAATAGATCCTCGTCAGTCCAATACACTGTAAATGCTGGGAACAGACGCGAATGCTATTTGCACTGTGTATGACAATGGGAGCGCAACAGTGACTCTTCTTACCAGAAAACAACTCTTGCTCGTAGGAACAGAAACTGCATGTGACTCAACTCCATTTAGGACTGGAAAACAAACTCTAGCTCGCGTTACAAGAAACACGCTCTGCTTTTCAGAAAAGAGCACTCTTCTACTCTACTGTGTTTCCTATAGGGCCAGAACAGAGAGCTTGCTCAGAACAAAAGAACTGTGCATTGTACAAACACGGGCCATATCTAGTTTAACTCTGCTTAGGAAACTGACAAGAACAGTAGCTCTTCTTCAGTCCAATACACTGTACTTGCTGGGAACAGACGCGAGTGCTATTTGCACTGTGTATGTCAATGGGAGCGCAATAGTGACTTTCCTTAACCAGGAAACAACTCTTGCTCATAGGACCAGAAACTGCATGTGATTCAACTCCATTTAGCACTGGGAAACAAAAGCTAGCTTGCCTTACAAGAAATACACTCTGCTTTTGAGAAAAGAGCACTCTTCTACTCTACTGTGTTTCCTATGGTGTTCGAACAATGAGCTTGCTCAGAAGAAAAGAACTGTGCTTCCTAAACACACGAGCCATATCTAGTTCAAGTCTGCTTAAGAAACTGACAAGAATATCAGATCCTTTTCAGTCCAATACACTGTACTTGCTGTGAACAGATGCGAATGCTATTTTCACAGTGTATAGCAATGGGAGAACAATAGTGACTCTTCTTACCAGAAAACAACTCTAGCTCGTAGGACCAGAAACTGCATGGATTCAACTCAATTTCTGACTGGGAAACAAACACTAGCTCGCTTTACAAGAAACACTCTGCTTTTGAGAAAAGAGCACTCTTCTACTCTACTGTGTTTCCAATTGGTCCGAACAGTGAGCTTGCTCAGAACAAAAGAACTGTGCTTCCTACACACACGGGCCATATCTAGTTCAACTCTGCTTAGGAAACTGAGAAGAACAGTAGCTCCTCTTCAGTCCAATATGCTCTACTTGCTGGGAACATACGCAAGTGCTATTTGCACTGTATATGGAAATGGGAGCACAATAGTGACTTTCCTTACCAGAAAACAACTCTTGCTCGTAGGACCAGAAACTGCATGTGATTCAACTCTATTTAGAACTGGGAAACAAACTTTAGCTCGCCTTACAAGAAACACACTCTGCTTTTGAGAAAAGAGCACTCTTGTGCTCTACTGTGTTTCCTATAGGGCCAGAACAGTGAGCTTGCTCAGAATAAAAGAACTGTGCTTCCTACGCACACGGGCTATATCTAGTTCAACTCTGCTTAGGAAACTGACAAGAACAGTAGCTCCTCTTCAGTCCAATACACTATACATGCTGGGAACAGACGCCAGTGCTTTTTGCCCTGAATATGACAATGGGAGCGCAATAGTGACTCTTCTTACCAGAAAACAACTCTTGCTCGTAGGACCAAAAACTGCATGTGATTCAACTCAGTTTAGGACTGGAAAACAAAGGCTAGCTCGCTTTACAAGAAACACACTCTGCTTTTGAGAAAAGAGCACTCGTCTACTCTACTGTGTTTCCTATGGGTGCCAAACAGTGATCTTGCTCAGAACAAAAGAACTGTGCTTCCTACACACACGGGCCATATCTAGTTCAACTCTGCTTATGAAACTGAGAAGAACAGCAGCTCCTCTTCAGTCCAATACACTGTACTTGCTGGGAACAGCCGCGAATCCTATTTGCACTGTGTATGGCAATTGGAGCACAATAGTGACTCTTCTTACCAGAGAACAACTCTTGCTCGTAGGACCAGAAACTTAATGTGATTCAACTCCATTTAGTACTGGGAAACAAACGCTACCTCGCCTTACAAGAAACACACTCTGCTTTTGAGAAAAGAGCACTCGTCTACTCTACTGTGTTTCCTATGGGTGCCAAACAGTGATCTTGCTCAGAACAAAAGAACTGTGCTTCCTACACACACGGGCCATATCTAGTTCAACTCTGCTTATGAAACTGAGAAGAACAGCAGCTCCTCTTCAGTCCAATACACTGTACTTGCTGGGAACAGCCGCGAATCCTATTTGCACTGTGTATGGCAATTGGAGCACAATAGTGACTCTTCTTACCAGAGAACAACTCTTGCTCGTAGGACCAGAAACTTCATATGATTCAACTCCATTTAGGACTGGGAAACAAATGCTAGCTCGCCTTACAAGAAACACACTCTGCTTTTGAGAAAAGAGCACTCTTCTACTCTACTGTGTTTCCTATAGGGCCAGAACAGTGAGCTTGCTCAGAACAAAGAACTGTGCTTCCTACATACACGGACCATATCTAGATCAACTCCGCTTAGGAAACTGACAAGAACAGTAGCTCCTCTTCAATCCAATACACTGTACTTGCCTGGAACAGACGCCAGTGCTATTTGCCCTGTGTATGACAATGGGAGCACAATAGTGACTGTTCTTACCAGAAAACAACTCTTGCACGTAGGACCAGAAACTGCATGTGATTCAACTCCATTTAGGACTCGGAAACAAACGCTAGCTCGCCTTACAAGAAATACACTCTGCTTTTGAGAAAAGAGCACTCTTCTACTCTACTGTGTTTCGTATAGGGCCAGAACAGTGAGCTTGCTCAGAACAAAAGAACTGTGCTTCCTACAAACACGGGCCATATCTAGTTCAACTCCGCTTAGGAAACTGACAAAAACAGTAGCTCCTCTTCAGTCCAATATACTGTACTTGCTGGGAACAGACGCGAGTGCTATTTACTGGGTAATGCAATGGGAGCACAATAGTGACTCTTCTTACCAGAAAACAACTCTTGCTCATAGGACCAGAAACTGCATGTGACTCAACTCCATTTAGGACTGGGAAACAATCGCTAGCTCACCTTACAAGAAACACACTCTGCTTTTGAGAAAAGAGCACTCTTCTACTCTACTGTTTTTCCTATGGGTTCCAAACAGTGAGCTTGCTCAGAACAAAAGAACTGTGCTTCCTACACACACGGGCCATATCTAGTTCAATTCTCCTTAAGAACCTGACAAGAACAGTAGATCCTCTTCAGTCCAATACACTGTACTTGCTGGGAACAGACGCAAGTGCTATTTACACTGTGTATGGCAATGGGAGCGCAATAGTGAATATTCTTACCAGAAAACAACTCTTCCTCGTAGGACCAGTAACTGCATGTGATTCAACCACATTTAGGACTGGGAAACAAACACTAGCTCTCCTTACAAGAAACACACTCTGCTTTTGAGAAAAGAGCACTCTTCTACTCTACTGTTTCCTAAGGGGTCCGAACAGTGAGCTTGCTCAGAACAAAAGAACTGTGCTTCCTACACACACCGGCCATATCTAGTTCAACTCTGCTTAGGAAACTGACAAGAACAGTAGCTCCTCTTCAGTCCAATACGCTGTACTTGCTGGGAACAGACGCGAGTGCTATTTGCACTGTATATGGAAATGGAAGCGCAATAGTGACTTTCCTTACCAGAAAACAACTCTTGCTCATAGGACCGAAAACTGCATGTGATTTAACTCCATTTAGAACTGGGAAACAAACTCTAGCTCGCCTTACAAGAAACACACTCTGCTTTTGAGAAAAGAGCACTCTTGTACTCTACTGTGTTTCCTATAGGGCCAGAACAGTTAGCTTGCTCAGAACAAAAGAATTGTGCTTCCTACCACACGGCCATGTCTAATTCAATTCGGCTTAGGAAACTGACAACAATAGATCCTCGTCAGTCCAATACACTGTAAATGCTGGGAACAGACGCGAATGCTATTTGCACTGTGTATGACAATGGGAGCGCAACAGTGACTCTTCTTACCAGAAAACAACTCTTGCTCGTAGGAACAGAAACTGCATGTGACTCAACTCCATTTAGGACTGGAAAACAAACTCTAGCTCGCGTTACAAGAAACACGCTCTGCTTTTCAGAAAAGAGCACTCTTCTACTCTACTGTGTTTCCTATAGGGCCAGAACAGAGAGCTTGCTCAGAACAAAAGAACTGTGCATTGTACAAACACGGGCCATATCTAGTTTAACTCTGCTTAGGAAACTGACAAGAACAGTAGCTCTTCTTCAGTCCAATACACTGTACTTGCTGGGAACAGACGCGAGTGCTATTTGCACTGTGTATGTCAATGGGAGCGCAATAGTGACTTTCCTTAACCAGGAAACAACTCTTGCTCATAGGACCAGAAACTGCATGTGATTCAACTCCATTTAGCACTGGGAAACAAAAGCTAGCTTGCCTTACAAGAAATACACTCTGCTTTTGAGAAAAGAGCACTCTTCTACTCTACTGTGTTTCCTATGGTGTTCGAACAATGAGCTTGCTCAGAAGAAAAGAACTGTGCTTCCTAAACACACGAGCCATATCTAGTTCAAGTCTGCTTAAGAAACTGACAAGAATATCAGATCCTTTTCAGTCCAATACACTGTACTTGCTGTGAACAGATGCGAATGCTATTTTCACAGTGTATAGCAATGGGAGAACAATAGTGACTCTTCTTACCAGAAAACAACTCTAGCTCGTAGGACCAGAAACTGCATGGATTCAACTCAATTTCTGACTGGGAAACAAACACTAGCTCGCTTTACAAGAAACACTCTGCTTTTGAGAAAAGAGCACTCTTCTACTCTACTGTGTTTCCAATTGGTCCGAACAGTGAGCTTGCTCAGAACAAAAGAACTGTGCTTCCTACACACACGGGCCATATCTAGTTCAACTCTGCTTAGGAAACTGAGAAGAACAGTAGCTCCTCTTCAGTCCAATATGCTCTACTTGCTGGGAACATACGCAAGTGCTATTTGCACTGTATATGGAAATGGGAGCACAATAGTGACTTTCCTTACCAGAAAACAACTCTTGCTCGTAGGACCAGAAACTGCATGTGATTCAACTCTATTTAGAACTGGGAAACAAACTTTAGCTCGCCTTACAAGAAACACACTCTGCTTTTGAGAAAAGAGCACTCTTGTGCTCTACTGTGTTTCCTATAGGGCCAGAACAGTGAGCTTGCTCAGAATAAAAGAACTGTGCTTCCTACGCACACGGGCTATATCTAGTTCAACTCTGCTTAGGAAACTGACAAGAACAGTAGCTCCTCTTCAGTCCAATACACTATACATGCTGGGAACAGACGCCAGTGCTTTTTGCCCTGAATATGACAATGGGAGCACAATAGTGACTCTTCTTACCAGAAAACAACTCTTGATCGTAGGACCAAAAACTGCATGTGATTCAACTCAGTTTAGGACTGGAAAACAAAGGCTAGCTCGCTTTACAAGAAACACACTCTGCTTTTGAGAAAAGAGCACTCGTCTACTCTACTGTGTTTCCTATGGGTGCCAAACAGTGATCTTGCTCAGAACAAAAGAACTGTGCTTCCTACACACACGGGCCATATCTAGTTCAACTCTGCTTATGAAACTGAGAAGAACAGCAGCTCCTCTTCAGTCCAATACACTGTACTTGCTGGGAACAGCCGCGAATCCTATTTGCACTGTGTATGGCAATTGGAGCACAATAGTGACTCTTCTTACCAGAGAACAACTCTTGCTCGTAGGACCAGAAACTTCATATGATTCAACTCCATTTAGGACTGGGAAACAAATGCTAGCTCGCCTTACAAGAAACACACTCTGCTTTTGAGAAAAGAGCACTCTTCTACTCTACTGTGTTTCCTATAGGGCCAGAACAGTGAGCTTGCTCAGAACAAAGAACTGTGCTTCCTACATACACGGACCATATCTAGATCAACTCCGCTTAGGAAACTGACAAGAACAGTAGCTCCTCTTCAATCCAATACACTGTACTTGCTGGGAACAGACGCCAGTGCTATTTGCCCTGTGTATGACAATGGGAGCACAATAGTGACTGTTCTTACCAGAAAACAACTCTTGCACGTAGGACCAGAAACTGCATGTGATTCAACTCCATTTAGGACTCGGAAACAAACGCTAGCTCGCCTTACAAGAAATACACTCTGCTTTTGAGAAAAGAGCACTCTTCTACTCTACTGTGTTTCGTATAGGGCCAGAACAGTGAGCTTGCTCAGAACAAAAGAACTGTGCTTCCTACAAACACGGGCCATATCTAGTTCAACTCCGCTTAGGAAACTGACAAAAACAGTAGCTCCTCTTCAGTCCAATATACTGTACTTGCTGGGAACAGACGCGAGTGCTATTTACTGGGTAATGCAATGGGAGCACAATAGTGACTCTTCTTACCAGAAAACAACTCTTGCTCATAGGACCAGAAACTGCATGTGACTCAACTCCATTTAGGACTGGGAAACAATCACTAGCTCACCTTACAAGAAACACACTCTGCTTTTGAGAAAAGAGCACTCTTCTACTCTACTGTTTTTCCTATGGGTTCCAAACAGTGAGCTTGCTCAGAACAAAAGAACTGTGCTTCCTACACACACGGGCCATATCTAGTTCAATTCTCCTTAAGAACCTGACAAGAACAGTAGATCCTCTTCAGTCCAATACACTGTACTTGCTGGGAACAGACGCAAGTGCTATTTACACTGTGTATGGCAATGGGAGCGCAATAGTGAATATTCTTACCAGAAAACAACTCTTCCTCGTAGGACCAGTAACTGCATGTGATTCAACCACATTTAGGACTGGGAAACAAACACTAGCTCTCCTTACAAGAAACACACTCTGCTTTTGAGAAAAGAGCACTCTTCTACTCTACTGTTTCCTAAGGGGTCCGAACAGTGAGCTTGCTCAGAACAAAAGAACTGTGCTTCCTACACACACCGGCCATATCTAGTTCAACTCTGCTTAGGAAACTGACAAGAACAGTAGCTCCTCTTCAGTCCAATACGCTGTACTTGCTGGGAACAGACGCGAGTGCTGTTTGCACTGTATATGGAAATGGAAGCGCAATAGTGACTTTCCTTACCAGAAAACAACTCTTGCTCATAGGACCGAAAACTGCATGTGATTTAACTCCATTTAGAACTGGGAAACAAACTCTAGCTCGCCTTACAAGAAACACACTCTGCTTTTGAGAAAAGAGCACTCTTGTACTCTACTGTGTTTCCTATAGGGCCAGAACAGTTAGCTTGCTCAGAACAAAAGAATTGTGCTTCCTACCACACGGCCATGTCTAATTCAATTCGGCTTAGGAAACTGACAACAATAGATCCTCGTCAGTCCAATACACTGTAAATGCTGGGAACAGACGCGAATGCTATTTGCACTGTGTATGACAATGGGAGCGCAACAGTGACTCTTCTTACCAGAAAACAACTCTTGCTCGTAGGAACAGAAACTGCATGTGACTCAACTCCATTTAGGACTGGAAAACAAACTCTAGCTCGCGTTACAAGAAACACGCTCTGCTTTTCAGAAAAGAGCACTCTTCTACTCTACTGTGTTTCCTATAGGGCCAGAACAGAGAGCTTGCTCAGAACAAAAGAACTGTGCATTGTACAAACACGGGCCATATCTAGTTTAACTCTGCTTAGGAAACTGACAAGAACAGTAGCTCTTCTTCAGTCCAATACACTGTACTTGCTGGGAACAGACGCGAGTGCTATTTGCACTGTGTATGTCAATGGGAGCGCAATAGTGACTTTCCTTAACCAGGAAACAACTCTTGCTCATAGGACCAGAAACTGCATGTGATTCAACTCCATTTAGCACTGGGAAACAAAAGCTAGCTTGCCTTACAAGAAATACACTCTGCTTTTGAGAAAAGAGCACTCTTCTACTCTACTGTGTTTCCTATGGTGTTCGAACAATGAGCTTGCTCAGAAGAAAAGAACTGTGCTTCCTAAACACACGAGCCATATCTAGTTCAAGTCTGCTTAAGAAACTGACAAGAATATCAGATCCTTTTCAGTCCAATACACTGTACTTGCTGTGAACAGATGCGAATGCTATTTTCACAGTGTATAGCAATGGGAGAACAATAGTGACTCTTCTTACCAGAAAACAACTCTAGCTCGTAGGACCAGAAACTGCATGGATTCAACTCAATTTCTGACTGGGAAACAAACACTAGCTCGCTTTACAAGAAACACTCTGCTTTTGAGAAAAGAGCACTCTTCTACTCTACTGTGTTTCCAATTGGTCCGAACAGTGAGCTTGCTCAGAACAAAAGAACTGTGCTTCCTACACACACGGGCCATATCTAGTTCAACTCTGCTTAGGAAACTGAGAAGAACAGTAGCTCCTCTTCAGTCCAATATGCTCTACTTGCTGGGAACATACGCAAGTGCTATTTGCACTGTATATGGAAATGGGAGCACAATAGTGACTTTCCTTACCAGAAAACAACTCTTGCTCGTAGGACCAGAAACTGCATGTGATTCAACTCTATTTAGAACTGGGAAACAAACTTTAGCTCGCCTTACAAGAAACACACTCTGCTTTTGAGAAAAGAGCACTCTTGTGCTCTACTGTGTTTCCTATAGGGCCAGAACAGTGAGCTTGCTCAGAATAAAAGAACTGTGCTTCCTACGCACACGGGCTATATCTAGTTCAACTCTGCTTAGGAAACTGACAAGAACAGTAGCTCCTCTTCAGTCCAATACACTATACATGCTGGGAACAGACGCCAGTGCTTTTTGCCCTGAATATGACAATGGGAGCACAATAGTGACTCTTCTTACCAGAAAACAACTCTTGCTCGTAGGACCAAAAACTGCATGTGATTCAACTCAGTTTAGGACTGGAAAACAAAGGCTAGCTCGCTTTACAAGAAACACACTCTGCTTTTGAGAAAAGAGCACTCGTCTACTCTACTGTGTTTCCTATGGGTGCCAAACAGTGATCTTGCTCAGAACAAAAGAACTGTGCTTCCTACACACACGGGCCATATCTAGTTCAACTCTGCTTATGAAACTGAGAAGAACAGCAGCTCCTCTTCAGTCCAATACACTGTACTTGCTGGGAACAGCCGCGAATCCTATTTGCACTGTGTATGGCAATTGGAGCACAATAGTGACTCTTCTTACCAGAGAACAACTCTTGCTCGTAGGACCAGAAACTTCATATGATTCAACTCCATTTAGGACTGGGAAACAAATGCTAGCTCGCCTTACAAGAAACACACTCTGCTTTTGAGAAAAGAGCACTCTTCTACTCTACTGTGTTTCCTATAGGGCCAGAACAGTGAGCTTGCTCAGAACAAAGAACTGTGCTTCCTACATACACGGACCATATCTAGATCAACTCCGCTTAGGAAACTGACAAGAACAGTAGCTCCTCTTCAATCCAATACACTGTACTTGCTGGGAACAGACGCCAGTGCTATTTGCCCTGTGTATGACAATGGGAGCACAATAGTGACTGTTCTTACCAGAAAACAACTCTTGCACGTAGGACCAGAAACTGCATGTGATTCAACTCCATTTAGGACTCGGAAACAAACGCTAGCTCGCCTTACAAGAAATACACTCTGCTTTTGAGAAAAGAGCACTCTTCTACTCTACTGTGTTTCGTATAGGGCCAGAACAGTGAGCTTGCTCAGAACAAAAGAACTGTGCTTCCTACAAACACGGGCCATATCTAGTTCAACTCCGCTTAGGAAACTGACAAAAACAGTAGCTCCTCTTCAGTCCAATATACTGTACTTGCTGGGAACAGACGCGAGTGCTATTTACTGGGTAATGCAATGGGAGCACAATAGTGACTCTTCTTACCAGAAAACAACTCTTGCTCATAGGACCAGAAACTGCATGTGACTCAACTCCATTTAGGACTGGGAAACAATCGCTAGCTCACCTTACAAGAAACACACTCTGCTTTTGAGAAAAGAGCACTCTTCTACTCTACTGTTTTTCCTATGGGTTCCAAACAGTGAGCTTGCTCAGAACAAAAGAACTGTGCTTCCTACACACACGGGCCATATCTAGTTCAATTCTCCTTAAGAACCTGACAAGAACAGTAGATCCTCTTCAGTCCAATACACTGTACTTGCTGGGAACAGACGCAAGTGCTATTTACACTGTGTATGGCAATGGGAGCGCAATAGTGAATATTCTTACCAGAAAACAACTCTTCCTCGTAGGACCAGTAACTGCATGTGATTCAACCACATTTAGGACTGGGAAACAAACACTAGCTCTCCTTACAAGAAACACACTCTGCTTTTGAGAAAAGAGCACTCTTCTACTCTACTGTTTCCTAAGGGGTCCGAACAGTGAGCTTGCTCAGAACAAAAGAACTGTGCTTCCTACACACACCGGCCATATCTAGTTCAACTCTGCTTAGGAAACTGACAAGAACAGTAGCTCCTCTTCAGTCCAATACGCTGTACTTGCTGGGAACAGACGCGAGTGCTATTTGCACTGTATATGGAAATGGAAGCGCAATAGTGACTTTCCTTACCAGAAAACAACTCTTGCTCATAGGACCGAAAACTGCATGTGATTTAACTCCATTTAGAACTGGGAAACAAACTCTAGCTCGCCTTACAAGAAACACACTCTGCTTTTGAGAAAAGAGCACTCTTGTACTCTACTGTGTTTCCTATAGGGCCAGAACAGTTAGCTTGCTCAGAACAAAAGAATTGTGCTTCCTACCACACGGCCATGTCTAATTCAATTCGGCTTAGGAAACTGACAACAATAGATCCTCGTCAGTCCAATACACTGTAAATGCTGGGAACAGACGCGAATGCTATTTGCACTGTGTATGACAATGGGAGCGCAACAGTGACTCTTCTTACCAGAAAACAACTCTTGCTCGTAGGAACAGAAACTGCATGTGACTCAACTCCATTTAGGACTGGAAAACAAACTCTAGCTCGCGTTACAAGAAACACGCTCTGCTTTTCAGAAAAGAGCACTCTTCTACTCTACTGTGTTTCCTATAGGGCCAGAACAGAGAGCTTGCTCAGAACAAAAGAACTGTGCATTGTACAAACACGGGCCATATCTAGTTTAACTCTGCTTAGGAAACTGACAAGAACAGTAGCTCTTCTTCAGTCCAATACACTGTACTTGCTGGGAACAGACGCGAGTGCTATTTGCACTGTGTATGTCAATGGGAGCGCAATAGTGACTTTCCTTAACCAGGAAACAACTCTTGCTCATAGGACCAGAAACTGCATGTGATTCAACTCCATTTAGCACTGGGAAACAAAAGCTAGCTTGCCTTACAAGAAATACACTCTGCTTTTGAGAAAAGAGCACTCTTCTACTCTACTGTGTTTCCTATGGTGTTCGAACAATGAGCTTGCTCAGAAGAAAAGAACTGTGCTTCCTAAACACACGAGCCATATCTAGTTCAAGTCTGCTTAAGAAACTGACAAGAATATCAGATCCTTTTCAGTCCAATACACTGTACTTGCTGTGAACAGATGCGAATGCTATTTTCACAGTGTATAGCAATGGGAGAACAATAGTGACTCTTCTTACCAGAAAACAACTCTAGCTCGTAGGACCAGAAACTGCATGGATTCAACTCAATTTCTGACTGGGAAACAAACACTAGCTCGCTTTACAAGAAACACTCTGCTTTTGAGAAAAGAGCACTCTTCTACTCTACTGTGTTTCCAATTGGTCCGAACAGTGAGCTTGCTCAGAACAAAAGAACTGTGCTTCCTACACACACGGGCCATATCTAGTTCAACTCTGCTTAGGAAACTGAGAAGAACAGTAGCTCCTCTTCAGTCCAATATGCTCTACTTGCTGGGAACATACGCAAGTGCTATTTGCACTGTATATGGAAATGGGAGCACAATAGTGACTTTCCTTACCAGAAAACAACTCTTGCTCGTAGAACCAGAAACGGCATGTGATTCAACTCTATTTAGAACTGGGAAACAAACTTTAGCTCGCCTTACAAGAAACACACTCTGCTTTTGAGAAAAGAGCACTCTTGTGCTCTACTGTGTTTCCTATAGGGCCAGAACAGTGAGCTTGCTCAGAATAAAAGAACTGTGCTTCCTACGCACACGGGCTATATCTAGTTCAACTCTGCTTAGGAAACTGACAAGAACAGTAGCTCCTCTTCAGTCCAATACACTATACATGCTGGGAACAGACGCCAGTGCTTTTTGCCCTGAATATGACAATGGGAGCGCAATAGTGACTCTTCTTACCAGAAAACAACTCTTGCTCGTAGGACCAAAAACTGCATGTGATTCAACTCAGTTTAGGACTGGAAAACAAAGGCTAGCTCGCTTTACAAGAAACACACTCTGCTTTTGAGAAAAGAGCACTCGTCTACTCTACTGTGTTTCCTATGGGTGCCAAACAGTGATCTTGCTCAGAACAAAAGAACTGTGCTTCCTACACACACGGGCCATATCTAGTTCAACTCTGCTTATGAAACTGACAAGAACAGCAGCTCCTCTTCAGTCCAATACACTGTACTTGCTGGGAACAGCCGCGAATCCTATTTGCACTGTGTATGGCAATTGGAGCACAATAGTGACTCTTCTTACCAGAGAACAACTCTTGCTCGTAGGACCAGAAACTTAATGTGATTCAACTCCATTTAGTACTGGGAAACAAACGCTACCTCGCCTTACAAGAAACACACTCTGCTTTTGAGAAAAGAGCACTCGTCTACTCTACTGTGTTTCCTATGGGTGCCAAACAGTGATCTTGCTCAGAACAAAAGAACTGTGCTTCCTACACACACGGGCCATATCTAGTTCAACTCTGCTTATGAAACTGACAAGAACAGCAGCTCCTCTTCAGTCCAATACACTGTACTTGCTGGGAACAGCCGCGAATCCTATTTGCACTGTGTATGGCAATTGGAGCACAATAGTGACTCTTCTTACCAGAGAACAACTCTTGCTCGTAGGACCAGAAACTTCATATGATTCAACTCCATTTAGGACTGGGAAACAAATGCTAGCTCGCCTTACAAGAAACACACTCTGCTTTTGAGAAAAGAGCACTCTTCTACTCTACTGTGTTTCCTATAGGGCCAGAACAGTGAGCTTGCTCAGAACAAAGAACTGTGCTTCCTACATACACGGACCATATCTAGATCAACTCCGCTTAGGAAACTGACAAGAACAGTAGCTCCTCTTCAATCCAATACACTGTACTTGCTGGGAACAGACGCGAGTGCTATTTGCACTGTGTATGGCAATGGGAGCACAATATTGACTCTTCTTACCAGAAAACAACTCTTGCTCGTAGGACCAGAAACTACATGTGACTCAACTCCATTTAGGACTGGGAAACAAACACTAGCTCGCCTTACAAGAAACACACTCTGCTTTTGAGAAAAGAGCACTCTTCTACTCTACTGTGTTTCCTATGGTGTCCAAAAAATGAGCTTGTACAGAACAAAAGAACTGTGCTTCCTGCACACACGGGCCATATCTAGTTCAAGTCTGCTTAAGTAACTGACAAGAACAGTAGATCCTTTTCAGTCCAATACACTGTACATGCTGGGAACAGACGCCAGTGCTACTTGCCCTGTGTATGACAATGGGAGCGCAATAGAGACTCTTCTTACCAGAAAACAACTCTTGCTGGGAGAACCAGAAACTGCATGTGATTCAATTTATTTAGAACTAGGAAACAAACGCTAGCTTGCCTTACAAGAAACACAATCTGCTTTTGAGAAAAGAGCACTCTTCTACTCTACTGTGTTTCGTATAGGGCCAGAACAGTGAGCTTGCTCAGAACAAAAGAACTGTGCTTCCTACAAACACGGGCCATATCTAGTTCAACTCCGCTTAGGAAACTGACAAAAACAGTAGCTCCTCTTCAGTCCAATATACTGTACTTGCTGGGAACAGACGCGAGTGCTATTTACTGGGTAATGCAATGGGAGCACAATAGTGACTCTTCTTACCAGAAAACAACTCTTGCTTATAGGACCAGAAACTGCATGTGACTCAACTCCATTTAGGACTGGGAAACAATCGCTAGCTCACCTTACAAGAAACACACTCTGCTTTTGAGAAAAGAGCACTCTTCTACTCTACTGTTTTTCCTATGGGTTCCAAACAGTGAGCTTGCTCAGAACAAAAGAACTGTGCTTCCTACACACACGGGCCATATCTAGTTCAATTCTCCTTAAGAACCTGACAAGAACAGTAGATCCTCTTCAGTCCAATACACTGTACTTGCTGGGAACAGACGCAAGTGCTATTTACACTGTGTATGGCAATGGGAGCGCAATAGTGAATATTCTTACCAGAAAACAACTCTTCCTCGTAGGACCAGTAACTGCATGTGATTCAACCACATTTAGGACTGGGAAACAAACACTAGCTCTCCTTACAAGAAACACACTCTGCTTTTGAGAAAAGAGCACTCTTCTACTCTACTGTTTCCTAAGGGGTCCGAACAGTGAGCTTGCTCAGAACAAAAGAACTGTGCTTCCTACACACACCGGCCATATCTAGTTCAACTCTGCTTAGGAAACTGACAAGAACAGTAGCTCCTCTTCAGTCCAATACGCTGTACTTGCTGGGAACAGACGCGAGTGCTATTTGCACTGTATATGGAAATGGAAGCGCAATAGTGACTTTCCTTACCAGAAAACAACTCTTGCTCATAGGACCGAAAACTGCATGTGATTTAACTCCATTTAGAACTGGGAAACAAACTCTAGCTCGCCTTACAAGAAACACACTCTGCTTTTGAGAAAAGAGCACTCTTGTACTCTACTGTGTTTCCTATAGGGCCAGAACAGTTAGCTTGCTCAGAACAAAAGAATTGTGCTTCCTACCACACGGCCATGTCTAATTCAATTCGGCTTAGGAAACTGACAACAATAGATCCTCGTCAGTCCAATACACTGTAAATGCTGGGAACAGACGCGAATGCTATTTGCACTGTGTATGACAATGGGAGCGCAACAGTGACTCTTCTTACCAGAAAACAACTCTTGCTCGTAGGAACAGAAACTGCATGTGACTCAACTCCATTTAGGACTGGAAAACAAACTCTAGCTCGCGTTACAAGAAACACGCTCTGCTTTTCAGAAAAGAGCACTCTTCTACTCTACTGTGTTTCCTATAGGGCCAGAACAGAGAGCTTGCTCAGAACAAAAGAACTGTGCATTGTACAAACACGGGCCATATCTAGTTTAACTCTGCTTAGGAAACTGACAAGAACAGTAGCTCTTCTTCAGTCCAATACACTGTACTTGCTGGGAACAGACGCGAGTGCTATTTGCACTGTGTATGTCAATGGGAGCGCAATAGTGACTTTCCTTAACCAGGAAACAACTCTTGCTCATAGGACCAGAAACTGCATGTGATTCAACTCCATTTAGCACTGGGAAACAAAAGCTAGCTTGCCTTACAAGAAATACACTCTGCTTTTGAGAAAAGAGCACTCTTCTACTCTACTGTGTTTCCTATGGTGTTCGAACAATGAGCTTGCTCAGAAGAAAAGAACTGTGCTTCCTAAACACATGAGCCATATCTAGTTCAAGTCTGCTTAAGAAACTGACAAGAATATCAGATCCTTTTCAGTCCAATACACTGTACTTGCTGTGAACAGATGCGAATGCTATTTTCACAGTGTATAGCAATGGGAGAACAATAGTGACTCTTCTTACCAGAAAACAACTCTAGCTCGTAGGACCAGAAACTGCATGGATTCAACTCAATTTCTGACTGGGAAACAAACACTAGCTCGCTTTACAAGAAACACTCTGCTTTTGAGAAAAGAGCACTCTTCTACTCTACTGTGTTTCCAATTGGTCCGAACAGTGAGCTTGCTCAGAACAAAAGAACTGTGCTTCCTACACACACGGGCCATATCTAGTTCAACTCTGCTTAGGAAACTGAGAAGAACAGTAGCTCCTCTTCAGTCCAATATGCTCTACTTGCTGGGAACATACGCAAGTGCTATTTGCACTGTATATGGAAATGGGAGCACAATAGTGACTTTCCTTACCAGAAAACAACTCTTGCTCGTAGGACCAGAAACTGCATGTGATTCAACTCTATTTAGAACTGGGAAACAAACTTTAGCTCGCCTTACAAGAAACACACTCTGCTTTTGAGAAAAGAGCACTCTTGTGCTCTACTGTGTTTCCTATAGGGCCAGAACAGTGAGCTTGCTCAGAATAAAAGAACTGTGCTTCCTACGCACACGGGCTATATCTAGTTCAACTCTGCTTAGGAAACTGACAAGAACAGTAGCTCCTCTTCAGTCCAATACACTATACATGCTGGGAACAGACGCCAGTGCTTTTTGCCCTGAATATGACAATGGGAGCGCAATAGTGACTCTTCTTACCAGAAAACAACTCTTGCTCGTAGGACCAAAAACTGCATGTGATTCAACTCAGTTTAGGACTGGAAAACAAAGGCTAGCTCGCTTTACAAGAAACACACTCTGCTTTTGAGAAAAGAGCACTCGTCTACTCTACTGTGTTTCCTATGGGTGCCAAACAGTGATCTTGCTCAGAACAAAAGAACTGTGCTTCCTACACACACGGGCCATATCTAGTTCAACTCTGCTTATGAAACTGACAAGAACAGCAGCTCCTCTTCAGTCCAATACACTGTACTTGCTGGGAACAGCCGCGAATCCTATTTGCACTGTGTATGGCAATAGGAGCACAATAGTGACTCTTCTTACCAGAGAACAACTCTTGCTCGTAGGACCAGAAACTTAATGTGATTCAACTCCATTTAGTACTGGGAAACAAACGCTACCTCGCCTTACAAGAAACACACTCTGCTTTTGAGAAAAGAGCACTCGTCTACTCTACTGTGTTTCCTATGGGTGCCAAACAGTGATCTTGCTCAGAACAAAAGAACTGTGCTTCCTACACACACGGGCCATATCTAGTTCAACTCTGCTTATGAAACTGACAAGAACAGCAGCTCCTCTTCAGTCCAATACACTGTACTTGCTGGGAACAGCCGCGAATCCTATTTGCACTGTGTATGGCAATTGGAGCACAATAGTGACTCTTCTTACCAGAGAACAACTCTTGCTCGTAGGACCAGAAACTTCATATGATTCAACTCCATTTAGGACTGGGAAACAAATGCTAGCTCGCCTTACAAGAAACACACTCTGCTTTTGAGAAAAGAGCACTCTTCTACTCTACTGTGTTTCCTATAGGGCCAGAACAGTGAGCTTGATCAGAACAAAGAACTGTGCTTCCTACATACACGGACCATATCTAGATCAACTCCGCTTAGGAAACTGACAAGAACAGTAGCTCCTCTTCAATCCAATACACTGTACTTGCTGGGAACAGACGCGAGTGCTATTTGCACTGTGTATGGCAATGGGAGCACAATATTGACTCTTCTTACCAGAAAACAACTCTTGCTCGTAGGACCAGAAACTACATGTGACTCAACTCCATTTAGGACTGGGAAACAAACACTAGCTCGCCTTACAAGAAACACACTCTGCTTTTGAGAAAAGAGCACTCTTCTACTCTACTGTGTTTCCTATGGTGTCCAAACAATGAGCTTGTACAGAACAAAAGAACTGTGCTTCCTGCACACACGGGCCATATCTAGTTCAAGTCTGCTTAAGAAACTGACAAGAACAGTAGATCCTTTTCAGTCCAATACACTGTACATGCTGGGAACAGACGCCAGTGCTACTTGCCCTGTGTATGACAATGGGAGCGCAATAGAGACTCTTCTTACCAGAAAACAACTCTTGCTGGGAGAACCAGAAACTGCATGTGATTCAATTTATTTAGAACTAGGAAACAAACGCTAGCTTGCCTTACAAGAAACACAATCTGCTTTTGAGAAAAGAGCACTCTTCTACACTACTGTGTTTCCTATGGGGCCAGAACAGTGAGCTTTCTCAGAACAAAAGAACTCTGCTTCCTATGCACACGGGCTTTATCTAGTTCAACTCTGCTTAAAAAACCGACAAGAACAATAGCTCGTCTTCAGTCCAATACAATGTACATGCTGGGAACCGACGCCAGTGATATTTGCCCTGTGTAAGACAATGAGAGCACAATAGTGACTCTTCTTACCAGAGAACAACTCTTGCTCATAGGACCAGAAACTGCATGTGATTCAACTCCATTTAGGACTGGGAAACAAACGCTAGCTCGCCTTACAAGAAACACACTCTGCTTAGGGAACTGACAAGAACAGTAGCTCCTCTTAAGTCCAATACGCTGTACTTGCTGGGAACAGAAGCGAGGGCTATTTGCACTGTATATGGCAATGGGAGCGCAATAGTGACTCTTCTTACCAGAAAATAACTCTTGCTCATAGGACCAGAAACTGCATGGGATTCAAATCCATTTCTGACTGGGAAACAAACGCTAGCTCGCCTTACAAGAAACACACTCTGCTTTTGAGAAAAGAGCACTCTTCTACTCTACTGCATTTCCTATGGAGTTTGAACAGTGAGCTTGCTCAGAACAAAAGAACTGTGCTTTCAACACACACGGGCAATATCTAGTTCAATTCTGCTTAGGAAACTGACAAGAACAGTAGCTCCTCTTCAGTCCAATTCACTGTACTTGCTGGGAACAGACGCGAGTGCTATTTGCACTGGGTAATGCAATGGGAGCACAATAGTGACTCTTCTTACCAGAAAACAACTCTTGCTCGTAGGATCAGAAACTGCATGTGACTCAACTCTATTTAGGACTGGGAAACAATCACTAGCTCACCTTACGAGAAACACACTCTGCTTTTGAGAAAAATGCACTCTTCTACTCTACTGTGTTTCCTATGGGGTTCGAAATGTGAGCTTGCTCAGAACAAAAGAACTGTTCTTCCTACACACACGGGCCATATCTTGTTCAATTCTGCTTAGGAAACTGAGAAGAACAGTAGAACCTCTTCAGTCCAATAGACTGTACATGCTGGGAACAGACGCCAGTGCTATTTGCACTGTGTGTGACAATGGGAGCGCAATAGTGACTCTTCTTCCCAGAACACAACTCTTGCTCTTATGACCAGAAACTGCATGTGATTCAACTCCATTTAGGACTGGGAAACAAATGCTAGGTCGCCTTCCAAGAAACACACTCTGCTTTTGAGAAAAGAGCACTCTTCTACTCTACTGTGTTTCCTATGGGGTCCGAACAGTGAGCTTGCTCAGAACAAAAGAACTGTGCTTCCTACACACACGGGCCATATCTAGTTCAACTCTGCTTAGGAAACTGAAAAGAACAGTAGATCCTCTTCAGTCCAATACGCTGTACATGCTGGGTACAGACGCCAGTGCTATTTGCACTTTGTATGGCAATGGGAGCATACTAGTGACTCTTCTTACCAAAAAACAACTCTTGCTCGTAGGACCAGAAACTGCATGTGATTCAACTCCATTTAGGACTGGGAAACAAACGCTAGCTCGCCTTACAAGAATCACACTCTGCTTAGGAAACTGACAAGAACAGTAGCTCCTCTTCAGTCCAAATTGCTGTACTTGCTGGGAACAGACGCGAGTGCTATTTGCCCTGTATATGGCAATGGGAGCGCAATAGTGACTCTTCTTACCAGAAAATAACTCTTGCTCGTAGGACCAGAAGCTGCATGGGATCCAACTCCATTTCTGACTGGGAAACAAACGCTAGCTCGCCTTACAAGAAACACACTCTGCTGTTGAGAAAAGAGCACTCTTCTACTCTACTGCGTTTCCTATGGAGTTTGAACAGTGAGCTTGCTCAGAACAAAAGAACTGTGCATTCTACACACACAGGCCATATCCAGTTCAATTCTGCTTAAGGACCTGACAAGAACAGTAGATCCTCTTCAGTCCAATACACTGTACATGCTGGGAACAGACATCAGTGCTATGTGCCCTGTGTATGACAAAGGGAGCTCAATAGTGACTCTTCTTACCAGAAAACAACTCTTGCTCGTAGGACCAGAAACCGCATGTGATTCAACTCCATTTCGACTGGGAAACAAACCCTAGCTCGCCTTACAAGAAACACACTCTGCTTTTGAGAAAAGAGAACTCTTCTACTCTACTGTGTTTCCTATAAGGCCAGAACAGTGAGCTTGCTCAGAACAAAAGAATTGTGCTTCCTACACACAGGGGCCATATCTAGTTCAACTCTGCTTAGGAAACTGACAAGAAGAGTAGCTTCTCTTCAGTCCAATACACTGTACATGGTGGGAAACGACGCCAGTGCTATTTGCCCTGTTTATGACAATGGGAGCACAATAGTGACTGTTCTTACCAGAAAACAACTCTTGCTCGGTGGACCAGAAACTGCATGTGATTCAACTCCATTTAGGACTGGGAAACAAACGCTAGCTCCCCTTACAAGAAACACACTCTGCTTTTGAGAAAAGGGCACTCTTCTACTCTACTGTGTTTCTTATAGGGCCAGAACAGTGAGCTTGCTCAGAACAAAAGAACTGTGCTTCCTACATACAAGGACCATATCTAGTTCAACTCTGCTTAGGAAACTGATAAGAACAGTAGCTCCTCTTCAGTCCAATACACTGTACTTGCTGGGAACAGACGCGAGTGCTATTTGCACTGTGTAAGGCAATGGGAGCACAATAGTGACTCTTCTTACCAGAAAACAACTCTTGCTCGTAGGATCAGAAACTGCATGTGACTCAACTCCATTTAGGACTGGGAAACAAACACTAGCTCGCCTTACAAGAAACACACTCTGCTTTTGAGAAAAGAGCACTCTTCTACTCTACTGTTTTTCCTATGGGTTCCAAACAGTGAGCTTGCTCAGAACAAAAGAAGTGTGCTTCCTACACACACGGGACATATCTAGTTCAACTCTGCTTAGGAAACTGACAAGAACAGTAGATCCTCTTCAGTCCAATATACTGTACATGCTGGGAACAGACATCAGTGCTACTTGCCCTGCGTGCGACAATGGGAACACAATAGTGACTCTTCTTACCAGAAAACAACTCTTGCTCATAGGACCAGAAACTGCATGTGTCTCAACTAGATTTAGGACTGGAAAAAAAACGCTAGCTCGCCTTACAAGAAACACACTCTGCTTTTGAGAAAAGAGCACTCTTGTACTCTACTATGTTTCCTATGGTGTCCGAACAATGAGCTTGTACAGAACAAAAGAACTGTGCTTCCTACACACACGGGACATATCTAGTTCAAGTCTGCTTAAGAAACTGACAAGAACAGTAGATCTTTTAAGTCCAATACACTGTACATGCTGGGAACAGACGCCAGTGCTACTTGCCCTGTGTATGACAATGGGAGCGCAATAGTGACTCTTCTTACCAGAAAACAACCCATGCTCGGAAAACCAGAAACTGCATGGATTCAACTCCATTTCTGACTGGGAAACAAACACTAGCTCGCCTTACAAGAAACCCAATCTGCTTTTGAGAAAAGAGCACTCTTCTACTCTACTGTGTTTCCTATGGGGCCAGAACAGTGAGCTTTCTCAGAACAAAAGAACTGTGCTTCCTAGGCACACGGGCCATATCTAGTTCAACTCTGCTTAAAAAACTGACAAGAACAATAGCTCGTCTTCAGTCCAATACACTGTACATGCTGGGAACCGACGCCAGTGATATTTGCCCTGTGTAAGACAATGGGAGCACAATAGTGACTCTTCTTACCAGAGAACAATTCTTGCTCATAGGACCAGAAACTGCATGTGATTCAACTGCATTTAGGACTGGGAAACAAACGCTAGCTCGCCTTACAAGAAACACACTCTGCTTAGGAAACTGACAAGAGCAGTAGCTCCTCTTCAGTCCAATACACCATAAATGCAGGGAACAGACGCCAGTGCTGTTTGCACTGTATATGGCAATGGGAGCGCAATAGTGACTCTTCTTACCAGAAAATAACTCTTGCTCGTAGGACCAGAAACTGCATGGAATCCAACTCCATTTCTGACTGGGAAACAAATGCTAGCTCGCCTTACAAGAAACACACTCTGCTTTTGAGAAAAGGGCACTCTTCTACTCTACTGTGTTTCCTATAGGGCCAGAACAGTGAGCTTGCTCAGAACAAAAGGACTGTGCTTCCTACACACAGGGTGCATATCTAGTACAACTCTGCTTAGGAAACTGACAAGAACAGTAGCTCCTCTTCAGTCCAATACACTGTACTTGCTGGGAACAGATGCGAGTGCTATTTTCACATTGTATGGCAATGGGAGCACAATAGTGACTCTTCTTACCAGAAAACAACTCTTGCTCGTAGGATCAGAAACTGCATGGATTCAACTCCATTTCTGACTGGGAAACAAACACTAGCTCGCCTTACAAGAAACACACTCTGCTTTTGAGAAAAGAGCACTCTTCTACTCTACTGTGTTTCCTATTCTGTCCGAACAGTGAGCTTGCTCAGAACAAAAGAACTGTGCTTCCTACACACACGGGCCATATCTAGTTCAACTCTGCTTAGGAAACTGACAAGAACAGTAGCTCCTCTTCAGTCCAATACGCTGTACTTGCTGGGAACAGACTCGAGTGCTATTAGCACTGTATATGGCAATGGGAGCGCAATAGTGACTTTGCTTACCTGAAAACAACTTTTGCTCATAGGACCGAAAACTGTTTGTGATTCAATTCCATTTAGAACTGGGAAACAAACTCCAGCTCACCTTACAAGAAACACACTCTGCTTTTGAGAAAGAGCACTCTTCTACTCTACTGTGTTTCCTATAGGGCCAGAACAATGAGCTTGCTCAGAACAAAAGAACTGTGCTTCCTACACACACAGGCCATATCTAGTTCATCTCTGCTTAGGAAACTGACAAGAACAGTAGATCCTGTTCAGTCCAATACACTGTACATGCTGGGAACAGACATCAGTGCTATTTGCCCTCTGTATGACAATGGGAGCGCAATAGTGACTCTTCTTACCAGAAAACAACTCTTGCTCGTAGGACCAGAAACTGCATGTGCCTCAACTCCATTTAGGACTGGGAAACAAACGCTAGCTCGCCTTTCAAGAAACACACTCTGCTTTTGAGAAAAGAGAACTCTTCTACTCTACTGTGTTTCCTATAAGGCCAGAACAGTGAGCTTGCTCAGAACAAAAGAATTGTGCTTCCTACACACAGGGGCCATATCTAGTTCAACTCTGCTTAGGAAACTGACAAGAAGAGTAGCTTCTCTTCAGTCCAATACACTGTACATGGTGGGAAACGACGCCAGTGCTATTTGCCCTGTTTATGACAATGGGAGCACAATAGTGACTGTTCTTACCAGAAAACAACTCTTGCTCGGTGGACCAGAAACTGCATGTGATTCAACTCCATTTAGGACTGGGAAACAAACGCTAGCTCCCCTTACAAGAAACACACTCTGCTTTTGAGAAAAGGGCACTCTTCTATTCTACTGTGTTTCCTATAGGGCCAGAACAGTGAGATTGCTCAGAACAAAAGAACTGTGCTTCCTACACACACGGGCCATATCTAGTTCAAGTCTGCTTAAGAAACTGACAAGAACATCAGATCCTTTTCAGTCCAATACACTGTTTTTCCTGGGAACAGACGCCAGTGCTATTTGCCCTGTGTATGACAATGGGAGCACAATAGTGACTGTTCTTACAAGAAAACAACTCTTGCACGTAGGACCAGAAACTGCATGTAATTCAACTCCATTTAGGACTGGGAAACAAACGCTAGCTCCCCTTACAAGAAACACACTCTGCTTTTGAGAAAAGAGCACTCTTCTACTCTACTGTGTTTCTTATAGGGCCAGAACAGTGAGCTTGCTCAGAACAAAAGAACTGTGCTTCCTACATACACGGACCATATCTAGTTCAACTCTGCTTAGGAAACTGACAAGAACAGTAGCTCCTCTTCAGTCCAATACACTGTACTTGCTGGGAACAGACGCGAGTGCTATTTGCACTGTGTAAGGCAATGGGAGCACAATAGTGACTCTTCTTACCAGAAAACAACTCTTGCTCGTAGGATCAGAAACTGCATGTGACTCAACTCCATTTAGGACTGGGAAACAAACACTAGCTCGCCTTACAAGAAACACACTCTGCTTTTGAGAAAAGAGCACTCTTCTACTCTACTGTTTTTCCTATGGGTTCCAAACAGTGAGCTTGCTCAGAACAAAAGAAGTGTGCTTCCTACACACACGGGACATATCTAGTTCAACTCTGCTTAGGAAACTGACAAGAACAGTAGATCCTCTTCAGTCCAATATACTGTACATGCTGGGAACAGACATCAGTGCTATTTGCCCTGCGTGCGACAATGGGAACACAATAGTGACTCTTCTTACCAGAAAACAACTCTTGCTCATAGGACCAGAAACTGCATGTGTCTCAACTCCATTTAGGACTGGAAAACAAACGCTAGCTCGCCTTACAAGAAACACACTCTGCTTTTGAGAAAAGAGCACTCTTGTACTCTACTATGTTTCCTATGGTGTCCGAACAATGAGCTTGTACAGAACAAAAGAACTGTGCTTCCTACACACACGGGACATATCTAGTTCAAGTCTGCTTAAGAAACTGACAAGAACAGTAGATCTTTTAAGTCCAATACACTGTACATGCTGGGAACAGACGCCAGTGCTACTTGCCCTGTGTATGACAATGGGAGCGCAATAGTGACTCTTCTTACCAGAAAACAACCCATGCTCGGAGGACCAGAAACTGCATGGATTCAACTCCATTTCTGACTGGGAAACAAACACTAGCTCGCCTTACAAGAAACCCAATCTGCTTTTGAGAAAAGAGCACTCTTCTACTCTACTGTGTTTCCTATGGGGCCAGAACAGTGAGCTTTCTCAGAACAAAAGAACTGTGCTTCCTATGCACACGGGCCATATCTAGTTCAACTCTGCTTAAAAAACTGACAAGAACAATAGCTCGTCTTCAGTCCAATACACTGTACATGCTGGGAACCGACGCCAGTGATATTTGCCCTGTGTAAGACAATGGGAGCACAATAGTGACTCTTCTTACCAGAGAACAATTCTTGCTCATAGGACCAGAAACTGCATGTGATTCAACTGCATTTAGGATTGGGAAACAAACGCTAGCTCGCCTTACAAGAAACACACTCTGCTTAGGAAACTGACAAGAGCAGTAGCTCCTCTTCAGTCCAATACACCATAAATGCAGGGAACAGACGCCAGTGCTGTTTGCACTGTATATGGCAATGGGAGCGCAATAGTGACTCTTCTTACCAGAAAATAACTCTTGCTCATAGGACCAGAAACTGCATGGAATCCAACTCCATTTCTGACTGGGAAACAAATGCTAGCTCGCCTTACAAGAAACACACTCTGCTTTTGAGAAAAGGGCACTCTTCTACTCTACTGTGTTTCCTATAGGGCCAGAACAGTGAGCTTGCTCAGAACAAAAGGACTGTGCTTCCTACACACAGGGTGCATATCTAGTACAACTCTGCTTAGGAAACTGACAAGAACAGTAGCTCCTCTTCAGTCCAATACACTGTACTTGCTGGGAACAGATGCGAGTGCTATTTTCACATTGTATGGCAATGGGAGCACAATAGTGACTCTTCTTACCAGAAAACAACTCTTGCTCGTAGGATCAGAAACTGCATGGATTCAACTCCATTTCTGACTGGGAAACAAACACTAGCTCGCCTTACAAGAAACACACTCTGCTTTTGAGAAAAGAGCACTCTTCTACTCTACTGTGTTTCGTATTCTGTCCGAACAGTGAGCTTGCTCAGAACAAAAGAACTGTGCTTCCTACACACGGCCGATATCTAGTTCAACTCTGCTTAGGAAACTGACAAGAACAGTAGCCACTCTTCAGTCCGATACACTGTACTTGCTGGGAACAGACGTGAGAGCTATTTGCACTGTGTAAGGCAATGGGAGCACAATAGTGACTCTTCTTACCAGAAAACAACTCTTGCTCGTAGGACCAGAAACTGCATGTGACTCAACTCCATTTAGGACTGGGAAACAATCGCTAGCTCGCCTTACAAGAAACACACTCTGCTTTTGAGAAAAGAGCACTCTTCTACTCTACTGTTTTTCCTATGGGTTCCAAACAGTGAGCTTGCTCAGAACAAAAGAACTGTGCTTCCTACACACAAGGGACATATCTAGTTCAATTCTGCTTAGGAACCTGACAAGAACAGTAGATCCTCTTCAGTCCAATACACTGTACATGCTGGGAACAGACATCAGTGCTATTTGCCCTGTGTATGACAAAGGGAGCTCAATAGTGACTCTTCTTACCAGAAAAAAACTCTTGCTCGTAGGACCAGAAACTGCATGTGATTCAACTCCATTTAGGACTGAGAAACAAACGCTAGCTCGCCTTACAAGAAACACACTCTGCTTTTGAGAAAAGACCACTCTTCGACTCTACTGTGTTTCGTATGGTGTCCGAACAGGGAGCTTGCTCAGAACAAAAGAACTGTGTATCCTACACACACGGGCCATATCTAGTTCAACTCTGCTTATTAATCTGACAAGATCAGTAGATCCTTTTCAGTCTAATACACTGTACATGCTGGGAACAGACATCAGTGCTATTTGCCCTGTGTATGACAGTGGGAGCACAATAGAACTGTGCTTCCTACACAAACGGGCCATATGTAGCTCAATTCTGCATAGGAAACTGACAAGAACAGTAGCTCCTCTTCAGTCCAATACACTGTACTTGCTGGGAACAGAAGCGAGTGCTATTTGCACTGTTTATGGCAATGGGATAGCAATAGTGAGTCCTCTTACCAGAAAACAACTTTTGGTCGTAGGACCAGAAACTGCATGTGATTCAACTCCATTTAGGACTGGGAAACAAACGCTAGCTCACCTTGCGAGAAACACACTCTGTTCTTGAGAAAAGAGCAGTCTTCTACTCTACTGTGTTTACTATAGGGCCAGAACAGTGAGATTGCTCAGAACAAAAGAACTGTGCTTCCTACACACACGGCCATATCTAGTTCAATTCTGCTTAGGAAACCGACAAGATCAGTAGATCCTCTTCAGTCCAATACACAGTACATGCTGGGACCCGACGATCTTGCTATTTGTCCTGTGTATGACAATTGGAACACAATAGTGACTCTTCTTACCAGAAAACAACTCTTGCTTGTAGGACCAGAAAATGCATGTGAATCAACTCCATTTAGGACTGGGAAACAAACGCTAGCTCGCCTTGCAAGAAACACACTCTGCTTTGGAGAAAAGAGCACTCTTCTACTCTACCTGGTTTCCTATAGGGAAAGAACAGTGAGCTTGCTCAGAACAAAGAAATGTGCTTCCTTAACACACGGGCCATATCTAGTTCAACTCTGCTTAGGTAACTGACAAGAACAGTAGCTCCTCTTGAGTCCAATAAACTGTACTTGCTGGGAGCAGACGACAGTGCTATTTGCCTTGTGTATGACAATGGGAGCGCAATAGTGACTCTTCTTACCAGAAAACATCTCTAGCATATAGGACCAGAAACTCCATTTGATTCAACTCCATTTCTGACTGGGAAACAAACAATAGCTCGCCTTACAAGAAACATACTCTGCTTTTGACAAAAGAGCACTCTTCTACTCTACTGTGTTTCCTGTGGGGTTCGAAGAGTGAGCTTGCTCAGAACAAACGAACTGTGCTTCCTACACACACGGGCCATATCTAGTTCAACTCTGCTTAGGAAACTGACAAGAACAGTAGATCCTCTTCAGTCCAATACACTGTATTTGCTGGGAACAGACGCCAGTGCTATTTGCCCTGTGTATTACAATGGGAGCACAGTATTGACTCTTCTTACCTGAAAACAACTCTTGCTCGTATGACCAAAAACTGCATGTGATTCCACTCCATTTAGGACTGGGAAACAAACGCTAGCTCGCCTTACAAGAAACACACTCTGCTTTTGAGAAAAGAGCACTCTTCTACTCTACTGTGTTTCCTATGGTGTCCGAACAGTGAGCATACTCAGAACAAAAGAACTGTGCTTCCTACACACACGGGCCATATCTGCCTCAACTCTGCATAGGAAACTGACAAGAACAGTAGATCCTCTTCAGTCAAATACACTGTACTTGCTGGGAACAGAAGCGAGTGCTATTTGCACTGTGTATGGCAATTGGAGAGCAATAGTGACTCTTCTTACCAGAAAACAACTCTTGGTCGTAGGACCAGAAACTGCATGTGATTCAACTCCATTTAGGACTGGGAAATAAACGCTAGCTTGCCTTTCAAGAAACATACTCTGCTTTTGCGAAAAGAACACTCTTCTACTCTACTGTGTTTCTTTTGGGCCAGAACATTGATCTTGCTCAGAAAAAGATAACTGTGCTTCCTACACACACAGGCCATATCTAGTTCAACTCTGCTTAGGAAACTGACAAGAAGAGTAGCTCCTCTTCAGTCCAATACACTGTACTTGCTGGTAACAGACGTGAGTGCTATTTGCACTGTGTATGGCAATGGGAGCACAATAGTGACTCTTCTTACCAGAAACAACTCTTGCTAGTAGGACCAGAAACTGCATGTGATTCAACTCCATTTAGAACTGGGAAATAAACGCTAGCTCGCCTTACAAGAAACACACTCTGCTTTTGAGAAAAGAGCACTCTTCTACTCTACTGTGTTTCCTATAGGGCCAGAACAGTGAGCTTGCTCAGAACAAAAGAACTGTGCTTCCTACACACACGGCCATATCTAGTTCAATTCTGTTTGGAAACTGACAAGAACAGTAGATTCTCTTCAGTCCAATACACTGTACATGCTGGGAACCGACGCCAGTGCTATTTGCCCTGTGTATGACAATGGGAGCGAAATAGTGACTCTTCTTACCAGAAAACAACTCTTGCTCGTAGGACCATAAACTGCATGTGACTCAACTCCATTTAGGACTGGGAAACAAACACTAGCTAGCCTTACAAGAAACACACTCTGCTTTTGAGAAAAGAGCACTCTTCTACTCTACTGTGTTACCTATGGGGTCCGAACAGTGAGCATGCTCAGAACAAAAGAACTGTGCTTCCTACACACACGGGCCATATCTAGTTCAACTCTGCTTAGGAAACTGACAAGAACAGTAGCTCCTGTTCAGTCTAATACACTGTACTTGCTGGGAAAAAACGCGAGTGCTGTTTGCACTGTGTATGGCAATGGGAGCACAATAGTGACTCTTCTTACCAGAAAACAACTCTTGCTCATAGGACCATAAACTGCATGTGACTCAACTCCATTTAGGACTGTTAAACAAACGAGAGCTCGCCTTACAAGAAACACTCTGCTTTTGAGCAAAGAGCTCTCTTCTACTCTACTGTGTTTCCTATGGGGTCTGAACAGTGAGCTTGCTCAGAACAAAAGAACTGTGCTTCCTACACACACGGGCCATATCTAGTTCAACTCTGCTTAGGAAACTGACAAGAACAGTAGCTCCTCTTCAGTCCAATACACTGTACTTGCTGGGAATACTCGCGAGTGCTATTTGCACTGCGTGTTGCAATGGTATTGCAATAGTGCCTTTCCTTACTAGAAAACAATTCTTGCTCGTAGGACCAGAAACTGCATGGGATTCAAATCCATTTAGGACTGGGAACAAACGCTAGCTCTCCTTACAAGAAACACACTCTGCTTTTGAGAAAAGAGCACTCTTCTACTCTACTGTGTTTCCTATGGTGTCCGAAAAGTGAGCATGCTCAGAACAAAAGAACTGTGCATCCTACACACACAGGCCATATCTAGCTCAACTCTGCATAGGAAACTGCCAAGAACAGTAGCTCCTTGTCAGTCCAGTACACTGTACTTGCTGGGAACAGACGCGAGTGCTATTTGCACTGTGTATGGCAATGGGAGCACAATAGTGACCTTCTTTACCAGAAAACAACTCTTGCTCGTAGGACCAAAAACTGCATGTGATTCAACTCCATTTAGAACTGGGAAATAAACGCTAGCTCGCCTTACAAGAAACACACTCTGCTTTTAAGAAAAGAGCACTCTTCTACTCTACTGTGTTTCCTTTGGGGTCCGAACAATGAGCTTGCTCAGAACAAAAGAACTGTGCTTCCTACACACACGGGCCACATCTAGTTCAACTCTGTTTAGGAAACTCTGCTTAGGAAACTGACAAGAACAGTAGCTCCTCTACAGTCCAAAACACTGTACTTGCTGGGAACAGACGCGAGTGCTACTTGCACTCTATATGGCAATATGAGCGCAATAGTGACTCTTCTTACAAGAAAACAACTCTTGGTCGTAGGACCAGAAACTGCATGTGATTCAACTCCATTTAGGACTGGGAAATAAACGCTAGCTTGCCTTTCAAGAAACATACTCTGCTTTTGCGAAAAGAACACTCTTCCACTCTACTGTGTTTCTTTTGGGCCAGAACAACTCTTGATTATAGGAGCAGAAACAGCATGGGATTCAACTCCATGTAGGACTGGGAAACAAACACTAGCTCGCCCTACAAGAAACACACTCTATTTTTGACAAAAGAGCAATCTTCTACTCTACTGACAAGAACAGTAGCTCTTCTTCAGTCCAATACACTGTACGTGCTGGGAACAGACGCGAGTGCTATTTGCACAGTGTATGGCAATGGGAGCACAGTAGTAGTGACTTTCCTTACCAGAAAACATCTCTTGCTCATAGGACCAGAAACTGCACTCTTCTACTCTACTGTGTTTCCTATGGGGTCCGAACATATCAAGTTCAACTCTGTTTAGGAAACTGCCAAGAACAGTAGATCCTCTTCAGTCCAATACACTGTACTTGCTGGGAATACAAAAGAGTGCTATTTGCACTGGGTAATGCAATGGGAGCATAATAGTGACTTTCCTTACCAGAAAACAACTCTTTCTCATGGACCAGAAACAAAGGCTAGCTGGCCTTACAATAAACACACTCTGTTTTTGAGAAAAGCACTGTTCTACTCTACTGTCTTTCCTATGGGGTCTGAACAGTGAGCTTGCTCAGAACAAAAGAACTGTGCTTCCTACACACACGGTCCATATCTACTTCAACTCTGCTTAGGAAACTGACAGGAACAGCAGCACTTCTTCAGTCCAATACACTGTACTTGCTGGGAACAGACGCGAGTGCTATTTGCACTGTGTATGGCAATGGGAGCCAATAGTGACTCTGCTTACCAGAAAACAACTCTTGCTCGCAGGACCAAAAACTGCATGTGATTCAACTCCATTAAAGAACTGGGAAATGAACGCTAGCTCGCCATACAAGAAACACACTCTGCTTTTGAGAAAAGAGCACATTTCTACTCTACTGTGTTTCCAATTGTGCCAGAAAAGTTAGCTTGCTCAGAACAAAAGAACTGTGCTTCCTACACACAAGGCCATATCTAGTTCAATTCTGCTTAGGAAACTGACAACAACAGTAGATCCTCTTCAGTCCAATACACTGTAAATGCTGGGAACAGACGCGAGTGCTATTTGCACTGTGTATGACAATGGGAGCGCAACAGTGACTCTTCTTACCAGAAAACAACTCTTGCTCGTAGGAACAGAAACTGCATGTGACTCAACTCCATTTAGGACTGGGAAACAAACCCTAGATCGCCTTACAAGAAACACACTCTGCTTTTCAGAAAAGAGCACTCTTCTACTCTACTGTGTTTCCTATGGGTTCCGAAAAGTGAGCTTGCTCAGAACAAAAGAACTGTGCATCGTACAAACACGGGCCATATGTAGTGCAACTCTGCTTAGAAAACGGACAAGAACATTAGCTCCTCTTCAGTCCAATACACTGTACTTGCTGGGAACAGAGGCGAGTGCTATTTGCACTGTGTATGGCAATGGGAGCGCAATAGTGACTTTCCTTACCAGAAAACAACTCTTGCTTGTAGTACAAAAAACTGCATGTGATTCAACTCCATTTAGGACTGGGAAACAAATGCTAGCTCGCCTTACAAGAAACACACTCTGTTTCTGAGAAAAGAGCACATTTCTACTCTACTGTGTTTTCTATAGGGCCAGAACAGTGAGCTTGCTCTGAACAAAAGAACTGTGCTTCCTACACACACGGGCCATATCTAGTTGAATTCTGCTAGGAAACTGAAAATAAAAGTAGATCCTCTTCAGTCCAGTACTCTGTACATGCTGGGAACAGACGCCATTGCTATTTGCCCTGAGAATGACAATGGGAGCGCAATAGTGACTCTTCTTACCAGAAAACAACTCTTGCTCGTAGGACCAGAAACTGCCTGTGATTCAACTCCATTTAGGACTGGGAAACAAACGCTAGCTTGCCTTAGAAGAAAAAAACTCTGCTTTTGAGAAAAGAGCACTCTTCTACTCTACTGTGTTTCCTATGGGGTCCGAACAGTGAGCTTTCTCAGACCCAAAGAACTGTGCTTCCTACACACACGGGCCATATCTATTTCACCTCTGCTTAGGAAACTGACAAGAACAGTAGCTCCTCTTCAGTCCAATACACTGTACTTGCTAGGAACAGACGCGAGTGCTATTTGCACTGTGTATGGCAATGAGAGCACAATATTGACTTTCCTTACCAGAAAACAACTCTTGCTTGTAGGACCAAAAATGCATGTGATTCAACTCCATTTAGGACTGGGAAACAAACGCTAGCTCGTCTTACAAGAAACACACTCTGCTTTTGAGAAAAGAGAACATTTCTACTCTACTGTGTTTCCAATTGTGCCAGAAAAGTTAGCTAGCTCAGAACAAAAGAACTGTGCTTCCTACACACAAGGCCATATCTAGTTCAATTCTGCTTAGGAAACTGACAACAACAGTAGATCCTCTTCAGTCAAATACACTGTATTTGCTGGGAACAGACGCGAGTGCTTTTTGCACTGTGTATGGCAATTGGAGCACAATAGTGACTCTTCTTACCAGAAAACAACTCTTGCTCATAGGACCAGAAACTGCATGTGATTCAACTCCATTTAGGACTGGGAAACAAATGATAGCTCGCCTTACATGAAACACACTCTGCTTTTGAGAAAAGAGCACTCTTCTACTCTACTGTGTTTTCTATAGCGCCAGAAAAGTGAGCTTGCTCAGAACAAAAGAACTGTGCTTCCTACACACAGGGGCCATATCTGGTTCAACTCTGCTTAGGAAACTGACAAGAACAGTAGCTCCTCTTCCGTTCAATACACTGTACTAGCTGGGAACAGACGCGAGTGCTATTTGCACTGTGTATGGCAATGAGAGCACAATATTGGCTTTCCTTACCAGGAAACAACTTTTGCTTGTAGGACCAAAAATGCATGTGATTCAACTCCATTTAGGACTGGGAAACAAATGCTAGCTCGTCTTACAAGAAACACACTCTGCTTTTGAAAAAAGAGCACTCTTCTACTCTACTGTGTTTCCAATTGTGCCAGAAAAGTTAGCTTGCTCAGAACAAAAGAACTGTGCTTCCTACACAAAATGCAATATCTAGTTCAATTCTGCTTAGGAAACTGAGAACAACAGTAGATCCTCTTCAGTCCAACACACTGTAAATGCTGGGAACAGACGCAAGTGCTATTTGCACTGTGTATGACAATGGGAGCGCAACAGTGACTCTTCTTACCAGACAACAACTCTTGCTCATAGGAACAGAAACTGCATGTGACTCAACTCCATTTAGGACCGGAAAACAAACCCTAGCTCGCGTTACAACAAACACACTCTGCTTTTCAGAAAAGAGCTCTCTTCTACTCTACTGTGTTTCCTATAGGGCCAGAACAGTGAGCTTGCTCAGAACCAAAGAACTGTGCATCGTACAAACACGGGCCATATCTATTTCAACTCTGCTTAGGAAACTGACAAGAACAGTAGCTCCTCTTTAGTCCAATACACTTTACTTGCTGGGAACAGAGGCGAGTGCTTTTGCACTGTGTACGGCAATGGGAGCGCAATAGTGACTTTCCTTACCAGAAAACAACTCTTGCTCTTAGTACAAAAAACTGCATGTGATTCAACTCCATTTAGGACTGGGAAACAAACGCTAGCTCGCCTTACAAGAAACACACTCTGCTTTTGAGAAAAGAGCATTATTCAACTCTATTGCTTTTCCATAAGGCCAGAACAGTGAGCTTGCTCACAACAAAAGAACTGTGATTCCTACACACACGGGCCATATCTAGTTCAATTCTGCTTAGGAAACTGACAAGAACAGTAGCTACTCTTCGGTCCAACACACTGTACTTGCTGGGAACAGACACCATTGCTATGTGCCCTGAGTATGACAATGGGAGCACAATAGTGACTCTTCTTACCAGAAAAAAACTCTTGCTCCTAGGACCAGAAACTGCATGTGATAACTCCATTTAGGACTGGGAAACAAACGCTAGCTCACCTTACAAGAAACACACTCTGCTTTTCAGAAAAGAGCACTCTTCTACTCTACTGAGTTTCCTATGGGGTCCGAACAGTGAGCTTGCTCAGAACAAAAGAACTGTGCTTCCTACACACATGGGCCATATCTAGTTCAACTCTGCTTAGGAAACTGACAAGAACAGTAGATCCTCTTCAGTCCAATACACTGTACTTGGTGGGAACAGACAAGAGAGCTATTTGCACTTGTATGGCAATGGGAGCACAATAGTGACTCTTCTTTGCAGAAAACAACTCTTGCTCGTAGGACCAAAAACTGTATGTGATTCAACTCCATTTAGGACTGGGAAACAAACGCTAGCTCGCCTTACAAGAAACACACTCTGCTTTTGAGAAAAGAGCACTCTTCTACTCTACCGTGTTTCCTACAGGGCCAGAACAGTGAGCTTGCTCAGAACAAAAGAATTGTGCTTCCTACACGCAGGGGCCATATCTAGTTCAACTCTGCTTAAAAACTGACAAGAACAGTAGCTTCTCTTAAGTCCAATACACTGTACTTGCTGGGAACAGACGCGAGTGCTATTTGCCCTGTGTATGACAATGGGAGCGCAGTATTGACTCTTCTTACCAGAAAATAATTCCTGCTCATAGGACCAAAAACTGCTTGTGATTCAACTCCATTTAGGACTGTGAAACAAAAGCTAGCTCGCCTTACAAGAAAAACACTCTGCTTTTGAGAAAAGAGCACTCTTCTACTCTACTATGTTTCCTATGGGATCCGAACAGTGAGCTTGCTCAGAACAAAAGAACTGTGCTTCCTACACACACGGCCATATCTAGTTCAATTTTGCTTAGGAAACTGACAGGAACAGTAGAACCTCGTCAGTCCAATACACTGCACATGCTGGGAACAGACGCCAGTGCTATTTGCCCTGTGTATGACAACGGGAGCACAGTAGTGACTCTTCTTACCACAAAACACCTCTTGCTCTTAGGACCAGAAACTGCATGTGATTCAACTCCATTTAGGACTGGGAAACAAACGCTAGCTCGCCTTACAAGAAACACACTCTGCTTTTGAGAAAAGAGCACTCTTCTACTCTACTGTGTTTCCTATAGAGTCAGAACAGTGAGCTTGCTCAGGAAAAAAGAACTGTGCTTCCTAAACACACTGGCCATATCTAGTTCAACTCTGCTTAGGAAACTGACGAAAACAGTTGATCGTCTTCAGTCCAATACAATGTACATGTTCGGAACAGACGCCAGTGCTTTTTGCCCTGTGTATGACAATGGGAGTGCAATAGTGACTCTTTTTACTAGAAAACAACTCTTGCTCGTAGGACCAGAAACTGCATGTGATTCAACTCCATTTAGGACTGTGAAACAAAAGCTAGCTCGCCTTACAAGAAAAACACTCTGCTTTTGAGAAAAGAGCACTGTTCTACTCTACTGTGTTTCCTATGGGATCCGAACAGTGAGCTTGCTCAGAACAAAAGAACTGTGCTTCCTACACACACGGCCATATCTAGTTCAATTTTGCTTAGTAAACTGACAGGAAGAGTAGATCCTCGTCAGTCCAATACACTGTACAAGCTGGTAACAGACGCCAGTGCTATTTGCCCTGTGTATGGCAATGGGAGCCCAGTAGTGACTCTTCTTACCAGAAAACACCACTTGCTTGTAGGACCAGAAACTGCATGTGATTCAACTCAATTTAGGACTCGGAAACAAACGCTAGCTCGCCTAACAAGAAACACACTCTGCTTTTGAGAAAAGAGCACTCTTCTACTCTACTGTGTTTTCTATAGCGCCAGAACAGTGAGCTTGCTCAGAACAAAGAACTGTTCTTCCTACACACACGGAGTATATCTAGTTGAATTCTGCTAGGAAACTGAAAATAAAAGTAGATCCTCTTCAGTCCAGTACACTGTACATGGTGGGAACAGACGCCAGTGCTCTTTGCCCTGGATATGACAATTGAAGCACAATAGTGACTCTTCTTACCAGAAAACAACTCTTGCTCTTAGGATGAGAAACTGCATGTGATTCAACTCCATTTAGGACTGGAAAACAAACGCTAGCTCGCCTTCCAAGAAACACACTCTGCTTTTGAGAAAACAGCACTCTTCTACTCTACTGTTTTTCCTTTGGTGTCCGAACACTGATCTTGCTCAAGACAAAATAACTGTGCTTCCTACAGACACGGGTCATTTTTGGTTCAACTCTGCTTAGAAAATTGACAAGCACAGTAGATCCTCTTCAGTCCAATACACTGTACATGATGGGAACAGACGCCAGTGCTATTTGCCCTGTGTATGACAATGGGAGCACAATAGTGACTCTTCTTACCAGAAAACAACTCTTGCTTATAGGACCAGAAACTCCATTTGGTTCAACTCCATTTAGGACTGGGAAACAAACGCTAGCTCATCTTGCAAAAAACACACTCTGCTTTTGAGAAAAGAGCACTCTTCTACTCTACTGTGTTGGCTATAGAGTCGGAACAGTGAGCTTTCTCAGGACAAAAGAACTGTGCTTCCTACAAACACAGGCCATATCTAGTTCAACTCTGCTTAGAAAACTGACAAGAACAGTAGCTCCTTTTCAGTCCAATACACTGTACTTGCTGGGAACAGACGTGAGTGCTATTTGCACTGTGTATGGCAATGGGAGCACAATAGTGACCCTTCTTAGCAGAAAACAACTCTTGTTCGTAGGACTAGAAACTGCATGGGATTCAACTCCATTTAGTACTAGAAAACAAGCGCTAGCTCGCCTTACAAGAAACACACAGTGCTTTTCAGAAAAGAGCACTCTTGTACTCTACTGTGTTTCCTAGAGTGCCAGAACTGTGTGCTTGCTCAGAACAAAAGAACTGTGCTTCCTACATTCACGGGCCATATCTAGTTCAACTCTGCTTAGGAAACTGACAAGAACAGTAGATCCTCTTCAGTCCAATACACTGTACATGATGGGAACAGACGCCAATGCTATTTGCCCTGTGTATGGCAATGGGAGCGCAATAGTGACTCTTCTTATCAGAAAACAACTCTTGCTCGTAGGACCAGAAACTGCATGTGATAACTCCATTTAGGACTGGGAAACAAACAATAGCTCGCCTTACAAGAAACACACTCTACTTTTGAGAAAAGAGCACTCTTCTACTCTACTGTGTTTCCTATAGGGCCAGAACAGTGAACTTGCTCTGAACAAAAGAACTGTGCTTCCCACACATGGGCCATATCTAGTTCAAATCTGCTTAGAAAACTGACAAGAACAGTAGCTCCTCTTCAGTCCAATACACTGTACATGCTGGGAACAGACACCAGTGCTATTTGCTCTGTGTATGACAATGGGAGCGCAGTAGTGACTCTTCTTACCAGAAAACAACTCCTGCTCATAGGGACATAAACTGCATGTGATTCAACTCCATTTAGGACTGTGAAACAAAAGCTAGCTCGCCTTATAAGAAAAACACTCTGCTTTTGAGAAAAGAGCACTCTTATACTCTACTATGTTTCCTATGGGATCCGAACAGTGAGCTTGCACAGAACAAAAGAACTGTGCTTCCTAAACACACCGCCATATCTAGTTCAATTTTGCTTAGGAAACTGACCCGAACAGTAGAACGTCCTCAGTCCAATACACTGTACATGCTGGGAACAGACGCCAGTGCTATTTGCCCTGTGTATGACAACGGGAGCGCAGTAATGACTCTTCTTACAAGAAAACAACTCTTGCTCCTAGGAGGAGAAACTGCATGTGATTCAACTCCATTTAGGACTCGGAAACAAACACTAGCAAGCCTTACAAGAAACACACTCTGCTTTGGAGAAAAGAGCACTCTTCTAAATTGTGTTTCCTATGGGATCCGAACAGTGAGCTTGCTCAGAACAAAAGAACTGTGCTTTCTACACACACGGCCATATCTAGTTCAATTTTGCCTAGGAAACTGACAAGAACAGTAGATCCGCGTCAGTCCAATACACTGTACATGCTGGGAACAGACGCCAGTGCTATTTGCCCTATGTATGGCAATGGGAGCGCAATACTGACTCTTCTTAGAGAAAACAACTCTTGCTTATAGGAACAGAAACTCCATTTGATTCAACTCCATTTAGGACTGGGAAACAAACGCTAGCTCATCTTGCAAAAAACACACTCTGCTTTTGAGAAAAGAGCACTCTTCTACTCTACTGTGTTTCCTATAGAGTCAGAACAGTAAGCTTGCTCAGAACAAAAGAACTGTGATTCCTACACACACGGGCCATATCTAGTTCAACTCTGCTTAGGAACCTGACAAGAACAGTAGATCCTCTTCAGTCCAATACAATGTACATGCTCGGAACAGACGCCAGTGTTATTTGTCCTGTGTATGACAATGGGAGCACAATAGTGACTCTTCTTATCAGAAAACTACTCTTCCTCGTAGGACCAGAAACTGCATGTGATTCAACTCCATTTAGGACTGGGAAACAAACGCTAGCTCGCCTTATAAGAAACACACTCTGCTTTTGAGAAAAGAGCACTCTTCTATTCTACTGTGTTTTCTATAGCGCCAGAACAGTGAGCTTGCTCAGAACAAAAGAACTGTGCTTCCTACACACACGGGCCATATCTAGTTCAACTCTTCTTAGGAAACTCACAAAAACAGTTGTTCCTCTTCAGTCCAATACACTGTAAATGCTGGGAACAGATGCGAGTTCTATTTGTACTGTGTAAGACAATGGGAGCACAACAGTGACTCTTCTTATCAGAAAACAACTCTTGCTCGTAGTAACAGAAACTGTATGTGACTCAACTCCTTTTAGGACTGGGATACAAACGCTAGCTCGCCTTACAAGAAACACACTCTGCTTTTCAGAAAAGAGCACTCTTCTACTCTACTGTTTTTCCTATGGGTTCCGAACAGTGAGCTTGCTCAGAACAAAAGAACTGTGCATCATACAAACACGGGCCATATCTAGTTCAACTCTGCTAAGGATACTGACAAGAACAGTAGCTCCTCTTCAGTCCAACACACTGTACTTACTGGGAACAGAGGCGAGTGCTATTTGCACTGTGTATGGCAATGGGAGCACAATAGTGACTTTCCTTACCAGAAAACAACTCTTGCTCATAGTACCAAAAACTGCATGTGAGTCAACTCCATTTAGGACTGGGAAACAAACACTAGCTCGCCTTACAAAAAACACACTCTGCTTTTGAGAAAAGAGCACTCTTCTACACTACTGTGTTTCCTATAGAGTCAGAAGAGTGAGCTTGCTCAGAACAAAAGAACTGTGCATCCTACCCACATGGGCCATATCTAGTTCAACTCTGCTTAGGAACCTGACAAGAACAGTAGATCCTCTTCAGTCCAATACAATGTACATGCTTGGAACAGACGCCAGTGCTATTTGCCCTGTGTATGACAATGGGAGCACAATAGTGACTCTTCTTATCAGAAAACTACTCATGCTCGTAGGACCAAAAACTGCATGTGACTCGACTCCATTTAGGACTGGGAAACAAACGCTAGCTCGCCTTACAATAAACACAATCTGCTTTTGAGAAAAGAGCACTCTTCTACTCTACTGTGTTTCCTATAGAGCCAGAACAGTGAGCTTGCTCAGAAAAAAAGAACTGTGCTTCCTACACACAGGGGCCATATCTAGGTCAATTCTGCTTAGGAAACTGACCGGAACAGTAGCTCCTCTTCAGTCCAATACACTGTACTTGCTGGGAACAGACCCGAGTGCTACTTGCACTATGTATGGCAATGGGAGCGCAATAGTGACTCTTCTTACCAGAAAACAACTCTTGCTCGTAGGACCAGAAACTGCATGTGATTCAACTCCATTTAGGACTGTTAAACAAAAGCAAGCTCACCTTACAAGAAAAACACTCTGCTTTTGAGAAAAGAGCACTGTTCTACTCTCCTATTTTTCCTATGGGATCCGAACAGTGAGCTTGCTCAGAACAAAAGAACTGTGCTTCCTACACACATGGCCATATCTAGTTCAATTTTGCTTAGGCAAGTGACAGGAAGAGTAGAACTTCGTCAGTCCAATACACTGTACATGCTTGGAACAGACGCCAGTGCTATTTGCCCTGTGTATGACAACGGGAGTGCAGTAGTGACCCTTCTTACCAGAAAACACCTCTTACTCGTAGGACCAGAAACTGCATGTGATTCAACTCCATTTAGGACTCTGAAACAAACGCTAGCTCGCCTTACAAGAAACACACTCTGCTTTTGAGAAAAGAGCACTCTTCTAATCTACTGTGTTTCCTATGGGATCCGAACAGTGAGCTTCCTCAGAACAAAACAACTGTGCTTTCTACACACACGGCCATATCTAGTTCAATTTTGCTTAGTAAACTGACAGGAACAGTAGATCCTGGTCAGTCCAATACACTGTACATGCTGAGAACAGACGCCAGTGCTACTTGCACTGTGTAAGGCAATGGGGAGCGCAATAGTGACTCTTCTTAAGAGAAAACTACTCTTGCTTGTAGGACCAGAAACTGCATGTGATTCAACTCTATTTAGTACTGGGAAACAAATGCTAGCTCGACTTACAAGAAACACACTCTGCTTTTGAGAAAAGAGTACTCTTCTATTCTACTGTGTTTTCTATAGCGCCAGAACAGTGAGCTTGCTCAGAACAAAAGAACTGTGCTTCCTACACACACGGGCAATATCTAGTACAACACTGCTCAGGAAACCGACAAGAACAGTTGCTCCTCTTCAGTCCAATACACTGTAAATGCTAGGAACAGACGTGAGTGCTATTTGCACTGTGTATGACAATGGGAGCGCAACAGTGAATATTCTTATTAGAAAACAACTCTTGCTCATAGGAGCAGAAACTGTATGTGACTCAACTCCATTTAGGACTGGGAAACAAATGCTAGCTCGCCTTACAAGAAACACACTCTGCTTTTGAGAAAAGAGCACACTTCTAATTTACTGTGTTTCCAATAGTGCCAGAACAGTTAGCTTGCTCAGAACAAAAGAACTGTGCTTCCTAAACACACGGGCCATATCTAGTTCAATTCTGCTTAGGAAACTAACAACAACAGTAGATCCTCTTCAGTCCAATACACTGTAAATGCTGGGAACAGACGCGAGTACTATTTACACTGTGTATGACAATGGGAGCGCAACAGTGACTCTTCTTATCAGAAAACAACTCTTGCTCATAGGAACAGAAACTGTATGTGACTCAACTCCATTTAGGACTGAGAAACAAACGCTACCTCGCCTTACAAGAAACACACTCTGCTTTTGAGAAAAGAGCACTCTTCTACTCTACTGTGTTTCCAATAGTGCCAGAACAGTTAGCTTGCTCAGAAGAAAAGAACTGTGCTTCCTACACACACGGGCCATATCTAGTTCAATTCTGCTTAGGTAACTGACAACAACAGTAGATCCTCTTCAGTCCAATACACTGAAAATGCTGGGAACAGATGCGAGTGCTGTTTGTACTGTGTATGAAAATGGGAGCGCAACAGTGACTCTTCTTATCAGAAAACAACTCTTGCTCGTAGGAACAGAAACTGTATGTGATTCAACTCCATTTAGGACTGAGAAACAAACGCTAGCTCGCCTTACAAGAAACACACTCTGCTTTTCAGAAAAGAGCACTCTTCTACTCTCCTGCGTTTCCTATGGGTTCCAAACAGAGCGCTTGCTCAGAACAAAAGAAATGTGCTTCCTACACACACGGCCATATCTAGTTCAATTCTGCTTAGGAAACTGACAAGAACAGTAGAACCTCTTCAGTCCAATACACTGTACATGCTGGGAACAAACGTGAGTGCTATTTGCCCTGTTATGACAATGGGAGCGCAGTAGTGACTCTTCTTAGCAGAAAACAACTCTTGCTTGTAGGACCAGAACCTGCATGTATTTCAACTCCATTTAGGACTGTGAAACAAAAGCTAGCTCGCCTTACAAGAAACACACTCTGCTTTGGAGAAAAGAGCACTCTTCTAATCTCCTATTTTTCCTATGGGATCCGAACAGTGAGCTTGCTCAGAACAAAAGAACTGTGCTTTCTACACACACGGCCATATCTAGTTCAATTTTGCTTAGGAAACTGACAAGAACAGTAGATCCTCGTCAGTCCAATACACTGTACATGCTGGGAACAGATGCCAGTGCTATTTGCCCTGTGTATGACAATGGGAGCACAATAGTGACTCTTCTTACCAGAAAACAACTCTTGCTCATAGTAACAAAAACTGCATGTGACTCAACTCCATTTAGGACTGGAAAACAAACGCTAGCTCGCCTTAGAAGAAACACACTCTTCTTTTGAGAAAAGAGCACTCTTCTATTCTACTGTGTTTTCTATAGCGCCAGAACAGTGAGCTTGCTCAGAACAAAAGAAATGTGCTTCCTACGCACACGGGCCATATCTAGTTCAACTCTGCTTAGGAAACTCACAAGAACAGTTGCTCCTCTTCAGTCCAATACACTGTAAATGCTGGGAACAGATGCGAGTGCTATTTGTACTGTGTATGACAATGGGAGCACAATAGTGACTCTTCTTATCAGAAAACAACTCTTGCTCGTAAGACCAGAAACTGCATGTGATTCAACTCCATTTAAGACTGGGAAACAAATGCTAGCTCGCCTTACTAGAAACACACTCTGCTTTTGAGAAAAGAGCAGTCTTCTACTCTACAGTGTTTCCTACAGGGCCAGAACTGTCAGCTTGCTCAGAACAAAAGAACTGTGCTTACTACACTCACAGGCCATATCTAGTTCAACTCTGCTGAGGAAACTGACAAGAACAGTAGATCCTCTTCAGTCCAATACACTGTACATGCTGGGAACAGACGCCAGTGCTATTTGCCCTGTGTATGGATATGGGAGCCCAATATTGACTCTTCTTACCAGAAAACAACTCTTGCTCGTAGGAACAGAAACTGCATGTGATAACTCCATTTAGGACTGGGAAACAAACGCTAGCTCGCCTTACAAGAAACACGCTCTGCTTTTGAGAAAAGAGCACTCTTCTACTCTACTGTGTTTCCTCTGGGTTCCGAACAGTGGGCTTGCTCAGAAAAAAAAGAACTGTGCATCGTACAAACACGGGACATATCTAGTTCAACTCTGCTTAGGAAACTGACAAGAACAGTAGCTCCTCTTCAGTCCAATACACTGTAATAGCTGGGAACAGAGGCGAGTGCTACTTGCACTGTGTATGGCAAAGGGAGCGCAATAGTGACTTTCCTTACCAGAAAACAACTCTTGCTCGTAGGACCAAAAACTGCATGTGACTCAACTCCATTTAGGACTGGGAAACAAACACTCGCTCGTCTTACAATAAACATACTCTGCTTTTGAGAAAAGAGCACTCTTCTACTCTACTGTGTTTCCTATAGGGCCAGGACAGTGAGCTTGCTCAGAACAAAAGAACTGTGCTTCCTACACACACGGGCCATATCTCGTTCAACTCTGCTTAGGAAACTGACAAGAACAGTAGAATCTCTTCAGTCCAATACACTGTACTTGCTGGGAACAGACGCGAGTGCTTTTTGCCCTCTGTGTGACCATGGGAGCGCAGTAGTGACACTTCTTACCAGAAAACAACTCTTGCTCGTGGGACCAGAAACTGCATTTGATTCAACTCCGTTTAGGACTGTGAAACAAAAGCTAGCTCGCCTTACAAGAAAAACACTCTGCTTTTGAGAAAAGAGCACTCTTCTACTCTACTATTTTTACTATGGGATCCGAAAAGTGAGCTTGCTCAGAACAAAAGAACTGTGCTTCCTACACACACGGCCATATCTAGTTCAATTTTGCTCAGGAAAGTGACAGGAACAGTAGAACCTCGTCAGTCCAATACACTGTACATGCTGGGAACAGAAGCCAGTGCTATTTGCCCTGTGTATGACAAAGGGAGCGCAGTAGTGACTCTTCTTACCAGGAAAAACCTCTTGCTCGTAGGACCAGAAACTGCATGTGATTCAACTCCATTTAGGACTCAGAAACAAACGCTAGCTCACCTTACAAGAAACACACTCTGCTTTTGAGAATAGAGCACTCTTCTAATCTTCTGTGTTTCCTATAGGGCCAGAACAGTGAGCTTGCTCAGAACAAAAGAACTGTGCTTCCTACACTCAAAGGCCATATCTAGTTCAACTCTGCTTAAGAAACTGACAAGAACAGTAGATCCTCTTCAGTCCAATACACTGTACATGCTGGGAACAGACGCCAGTGCTATTTGCCCTGTGTATGGCAGTGGGAGCGCAATAGTGACTCTTCTTACCAGAAAACAACTCTTGCTCGTAGTACCAAAAACTGCATGTGATAACTCCATTTAGGACTGGGAAACAAACGCCAGCTCGCCTTACAAGAAACACACTCTGCTTTTGAGAAAAGAGCACTCTTCTACTGCACTGTGTTTCCTATGGGTTCCGAACAGTGAGCTTGCTCAGAACAAAAGAACTGTGCTTCATACACACAGGGGCCATATCTAGTTCAACTCTGCTTAGGAAACTGACAAGAACAGTAGCTCCACTTCAGTCCAATACACTGCACTTGCTGGGACCTGACACGAGAGCTATTTGCACTGTGTATGGCAATGGGAGCACAATAATGACTTTCCTTATCAGAAAACAACTCTTGCTCGTAGGACCAGAAACTGCATGTGATAACTCAATTTAGGACTGGGAAACAAACGCCAGCTTGCCTTACAAAAAACACACTCTGCTTTTGAGAAAAGAGCACTCTTCTACTCTACTGTGTTTCCTATAGGGCCAGAACAGTGAGCTTGCTCAGAACAAAAGAACTGTGCTTCCTACACACATGAGCCATATCTAGTTCAACTCTGCTTAGGAAACTGACAAGAACAGTAGCTGCTCTTCAGTCCAATACAGTGTACATGCTGGGAACAGATGCCACTGCTATTTGCCCTGTGTATGACAATGGGAGCACAATAGTGACTCTTCTTACCAGAAAACAACTCTTGCTCGTAGGACCAGAAACTGCATGTGACTCAACTCCATTTAAGACTGGGAAACAAACGCTAGCTCTACCTACAAAAAACACAATCTGCTTTTGAGAAAAAAGCACTCTTCTACTCTACTGTGTTTCCTATGGGGTCCGAACAGTGAGCTTGCTCAGAACAAAAGAACTGTGCTTCCTACACACATGGGACATATCTAGTTCAACTCTGCTTAGGAAACTGACAAGAACAGTAGCTCCTCTTCAGTAAAATACACTGTACTTGCTGGGAACAGAATCGAGTGCTATTTGCCCTGTTTATGACAATGGGAGCGCAACAGTGACTCTACTTACCAGAAAACAAATTTTGCTCTTAGGAACAGCAACTGCATGTGACTCAACTCCATTTAGGACTGGGAAACAAACACTAGCTTGCCTTACAAGAAACACACTCTGCTTTAGAGAAAGAGCACTCTTCTACGCTACTGTGTTTCCTCTGGGGTCCGAACTGTGAGCTTGCTCAGAACAAAAGAACTGTGCTTCCTACACACACGGGCCATATCTATTTCAACTCTGCTTAAAAAACTGACAAGAACAGTAGCTCCTCTTCAGTCCAACACACTGTTCTTGCTGGAAGCAGACACGAGTGCTCTTTGCACTGTGTATGGCAATGGGAGCGCAATAGTGACTCTTCTTACCAGAAAACAACTCTTGCTCGTAGGACCAGAAACTGCATGTGATTCAACTCCATTTAGGACTGTGAAACAAAAGCTAGCTCGCTTTACAAGAAAAACACTCTGCTTTTGAGAAAATAGCAGTCTTCTACTCTACTGTGTTTTCTATAGCGCCAGAACAGTGAGCTTGCTCAGAACAAAAGAACTGTGCTTCCTACACACATGAGACATATCTAGTTCAACTCTGCTTAGGAAACTGACAAGAACAGTAGCTGCTCTTCAGTCCAATACAGTGTACATGCTGGGAACAGATGCCACTGCTATTTGCCCTGTGTATGACAATGGGAGCACAATAGTGACTCTTCTTACCAGAAAACAACTCTTGCTCGTAGGACCAGAAACTGCATGTGACTCAACTCCATTTAAGACTGGGAAACAAACGCTAGCTCTACCTACAAAAAACACAATCTGCTTTTGAGAAAAAAGCACTCTTCTACTCTACTGTGTTTCCTATGGGGTCCGAACAGTGAGCTTGCTCAGAACAAAAGAACTGTGCTTCCTACACACATGGGACATATCTAGTTCAACTCTTCTTAGGAAACTGACAAGAACAGTAGCTCCTCTTCAGTAAAATACACTGTACTTGCTGGGAACAGAATCGAGTGCTATTTGCCCTGTGTATGACAATGGGAGCACAACAGTGACTCTACTTACCAGAAAACAAATTTTGCTCTTAGGAACAGCAACTGCATGTGACTCAACTCCATTTAGGACTGGGAAACAAACACTAGCTCGCCTTACAAGAAACACACTCTGCTTTTGAGAAAAGAGCACTCTTCTACGCTACTGTGTTTCCTCTGGGGTCCGAACTGTGAGCTTGCTCAGAACAAAAGAACTGTGCTTCCTACACACACGGGCCATATCTATTTCAACTCTGCTTAAAAAACTGACAAGAACAGTAGCTCCTCTTCAGTCCAACACACTGTTCTTGCTGGAAGCAGACACGAGTGCTCTTTGCACTGTGTATGGCAATGGGAGCGCAATAGTGACTCTTCTTACCAGAAAACAACTCTTGCTCGTAGGACCAGAAACTGCATGTGATTCAACTCCATTTAGGACTGTGAAACAAAAGCTAGATCGCTTTACAAGAAAAACACTCTGCTTTTGAGAAAAGAGCAGTCTTCTACTCTACTGTGTTTTCCATAGCGCCAGAACAGTGAGCTTGCTCAGAACAAAAGAACTGTGCCTCCTACACACACGGGCCATATCTAGTTCAACTCTGCTTAGGAAACTGACAAGAACAGTTGCTCCTCTTCAGTCCAATATACTGTAAATGCTGGGAACAGACGTGAGTGCTATTTGCACTGTGTATGACAATGGGAGCGCAACAGTGACTCTTCTTATTAGAAAACAACTCTTGCTCGTAGGAACAGAAACTGTATGTGACTCAACTCCATTTAGGACTGGAAAACAAACGCTAGATCTCCTTACAAGAAACACACTCTGTTTTTGAGAAAAGAGCACTGTTCTACTCTACTGTGTTTCCAATAGTGCCAGAACAATTAGCTTGCTCAGAAAAAAAGAACTGTGCTTCCTACACACACTGGCCATATCTAGTTCAATTCTGCTTAGGAAACTGACAACAACAGTAGATCCTCTTCAGTCCAATACACTTTAAATGCTGGGAACAGACGCGAGTGCTATTTGTACTGTGTATGACAATGAGAGCACAACAGTGTCTCTTCTTATCAGAAAACATCTCTTGCTCGTAGGAACAGAAACTGTATGTGACTCAACTCCGTTTAGGACTGGGAAACAAACGCTAGGTCGCCTTACAAGAAACACACTCTGCTATTCAGAAAAGAGCACTCTTCTACTCTACTGTGTTTCCTATGGGTTCCGAACAGTGACCTTGCTCAGAACAAAAGAACTGTGCATCATACAAACACGGGCTATATCTAGTTCAACTCTGCTTAGGAAACTGACAAGAACAGTAGTTCCTCTTCAGTCCAATACACTGTACTTGCTGGGAACAGAGGCGAGGGCTATTTGCACTGTGTACGGGAATGGGAGCACAATAGTGACTTTCCTTACCAGAAAACAATTCTTGCTCGTAGTAACAAAAACTGCATGTGACTCAACTCCATTTAGGACTGGGAAACAAACACTAGCTCGCCTTAGAAGAAACACACTCTGCTTTTGAGAAAAGAGCACTCTTCTATTCTACTATGTTTTCTATAGCGCCAGAACAGTGAGCTTGCTCAGAACAAAAGAACTGTGCTTCCTACGCACACGGGCCATATCTAGTTCAACTCTGCTTAGGAAACTCACAAGAACAGTTGCTCCTCTTCAGTCCAATACACTGTAAATGCTGGGAACAGATGCGAGTGCTATTAGTACTGTGTATGACAATGGGAGCGCAACAGTGACTCTTCTTATCAGAAAACAACTCTTGCTCGTAAGACCAGAAACTGCATGTGATTCAACTCCATTTAGGACTGGGAAACAAATGCTAGCTTGCCTTACTAGAAACACACTCTGCTTTTGAGAAAAGAGCAGTCTTCTACTCTACAGTGTTTCCTACAGGGCCAGAACTGTCAGCTTGCTCAGAACAAAAGAACTGTGCTTCCTAAACACACGGGCCATATCTAGTTCAACTCTGCTTAGAAAACTGACAAGAACAGTAGCTCCTCTTCATTCCAATACACTGTACTTGCTGGGAACAGACGCCAGTGCTATTTGAACTGTGTATGGCAATGGGAGCACAATAGTGACTCTTCTTAGCAGAAAACAACTCTTGCTCCTAGGACCAGAAACTGCATGGGATTCAACTCCATTTAGGGCTGGGAAACAAACGCTAGCTCGCCTTACAAGAAACACACTCTGCTTTTGAGAAAAGAGCACTCTTCTACACTAATGTGTTTCCTATAGGGCCAGAACAGTTAGCTTGCTCAGAACAAAAGAACTGTGCTTCCCACACACACGGGACATATCTAGTTCAACTCTGCTTAGGAAACTGACAAGAACAGTAGCTCCTCTTCAGTGCAATACACTGTACTTGCTGGGAACAGAATCGAGTGCTATTTGCCCTGTGTATGACAATGGTAGCGCCACAGTGACTCTACTTAACAGAAAACAACTCTTGCTCTTAGGAACAGCAACTGCATGTGATTCAAATCCATTTAGGACTGGGAAACAAACGCTAGCTCGCCTTACAAGAAACACACTCTGCTTTTGAGAAAAGGGCAGTCTTCTACTCTACTGTGTTTCCTAAAGGGCCAGAACAGTGAGCTTGCTCAGAGCAAAAGAACTGTGCTTCCTACACACACGGGACATATCTAGTTCAACTCTGCTTAGGAAACTGACAAGAACAGTAGCTCCTCTTCAGTCCAATACAGTGTACATGCTGGGAACAGACACCAGTGCTATTTGCCCTGTGTATGACAATGGGAGCACAATAGTGACTCTTCTTACCAGAAAACTACTCTTGCTCGTAGGACCAGAAACTGCATGTGACTCAACTCCACTTAGGACTGGGAAACAAACGCTAGCTCGCCCTACAAGAAACACAATCTGCTTTTGAGAAAAGAGCACTCTTCTACTCTACTGTGATTCCTATGGGGTCCGAACAGTGAGCTTGCTCAGAACAAAAGAACTGTGCTTCCTACACACGGGACATATCTAGTTCAACTCTGCTTAGGAAACTGACAAGAACAGTAGCTCCTGTTCAGTCCAATACACTGTACTTCCTGGGAACAGAAGCGAGTGCTATTTGCACTGTGTAGGAAAATGGGAGCGCAACAGTGACTCTTCTTATCAGAAAACAACTCTTGCTCTTAGGAACAGCAACTGCATGTGACTCAACTCTATTTAGGACTGGGAAACAAACAATAGCTCGCCTTACAAGAAACACACTCTGCTTTTCAGAAAAGAGCAGTCTTCTACTTTACTGTGTTTCCTATAGGGCCAGAACAGTGAGCTTGCTCAGAACAAAAGAACTGTGCTTCCTACACACACGGCCATATCTAGTTCAATTTCGCTTAGGAAACTGACAGAACAGTAGATCCTCGTCAGTCCAATACACTGTACTTGCTGGGAACAGACGCCAGTGCTATTTGCCCTGTGTATGACAATGGGAGCGCAGTAGTGACTCTTCTTACCAGAAAACACCTCTTGCCCATAGGACCAGAAACTGCATGTGATTCAACTCCATTTAGGACTCGGAAAAAAACTCTAGCTCGCCATACAAAAAACACACACTGCTTTTGAGAAAAGAGCACTCTTCTACTCTACTGTGTTTTCAATAGCGCCAGAACAGTGAGCTTGCTCAGAACAAAAGAACTGTGCTTCCTACACACACGGGCCATATCTAGTTCAATTCTGCTTAGGAAACTGACAACAATAGTAGATCCTCTTCAGTCCAATACAGTGTAAATGCTGGGAACAGACGCGAATGCTATTTGCACTGTGTAGGAAAATGGGAGCGCAACATTGACTCTTCTTATCAGAAAACAACTCTTGCTTGTAGGAGCAGAAACTGTATGTGACTCAACTCCATTTAGGACTGGGAAACAAACGCTAGCTTGCCTTACAAAAAACACACTCTGCTTTTGAGAAAAGAGCACTCCTCTACTCTACTGTGTTTCCAATAGAGTCAGAACAGTGAGCTTGCTCAGAACAAAAGAACTGTGCTTCCTACACACACGGGACATATCTAGTTCAACTCTGCTTAGGAAACTGACAAGAACAGTAGCTCCTCTTCAGTCCAATACAGTGTACATGCTGGGAACAGACGCCAGTGCTATTTGCCCTGTGTATGACAATGGGAGCACAATAGTGACTCTTCTTACCAGAAAACTACTCTTGCTCGTATGTCCAGAAACTGCATGTGACTCAACTCCATTTAGGACTGGGAAACAAACGCTAGCTCGCCCTACAAGAATCACACTCTGCTTTTGAGAAAAGAGCACTCTTCTACTCTACTGTTTTTCCTAGGGGTCCGAACAGTGAGCTTGCTCAGAACAAAAGAACTGTGCTTCCTACACACGGGACATATCTAGTACAACTCTGCTTAGGAAACTGACAAGAACAGTAGCTCCCGTGCAGTCCAATACACTGTACTTGCTGGGAACAGAAGCGAGTGCTATTTGCCCTGTGTATGACAATGGGAGCGCAATAGTGACTCTTCTTATCAGAAAACAAATCTGGCTCGTAGGACCAGAAACTGCATGGGATTCAACTCCATTTCTGACTGGGAAACAAACAATAGCTCGCCTTCCAAAAAACACACTCTGCTTTTGAGAAAAGAGCACTCCTCTACTCTACTGTGTTTCCTATGGGGTCCGAACAGTGAGCTTGCTCAGAACAAAAGAACTGTGCTTCCTACACACATGGCCATATCTAGTTCAATTTTGCTTAGGAAACTGACGGAACAGTAGATACTCATCAGTCCAATACACTGTACATGCTGGTAACAGACGCCCGTGCTATTTGCCCTGTGTATGACAATGGGAGCGCAGTAGTGACTCTTCTTACCAGAAAACACCTCTTGCTCGTAGGACCAGAAACTGCATGTGATTCAAATCCATTTAAGACTCAGAAACAAACGCTAGCTCGCCTTACAAGAAACACACTCTGCTTTTGAGAAAAGGGCACTCTTCTACTCTACTGTGTTTTCTATAGCGCCAGAACAGTGAGCTTGCTCAGAACAAAAGAACTGTGCTTCCTACACACACGGGCCATATCTAGTTCAATTATGCTTAGGAAACTGACAACAACAGTAGATCCTCTTCAGTCCAATACACTGTAAATGCTGGGAGCAGACGCGAGTGCTATTTGCACTGTGTATGACAATGGGAGCGCAACAGTGACTCTTCTTATCAGAAAACAACTCTTGCTCGTAGGAACAGAAACTGTATGTGACTCAACTCCATTTAGGACTGGGAAACAAACGCTAGCTTGCCTTACAAGAAACACACTCTGCTTTGAGAAAAGAGCACTCTTCTACTCTACTGTGCTTCCTTTGGGGCCAGAACAGAGAGCTGCTCAGAACAAAGAACTGTGCTTCCTACACACATGGGACATATATAGTTCAACTCTGCTTAGGAAACTGACGAGAACAGGAGCTCCTCTTCAGTACAATACACTGTACTTGCTGGGAACAGACGAGAGTGGTACTTGCCCTGTGTATGGCAATGGGAGCACAATAGTGACTCTTCTTACCAGAAAACAACTCTTGCTCGTAGGAATAGAAACTGCATGTGATTCAACTCCATTTCTAACTGAGAAACAAACACTAACTCGCCTTACAAGAAACACACTCTGCTTTTGAGAAAAGAGCACTCTTCTACTCTACTGTGTTTCCTATAGGGCCAGAACAGTGAGCATGCTTCGAACAAAAGAACTGTGCTTCCTACACACACACGAAATATCTAGTTCAACTCTGCTTAGGAAACGGACAAGAACAGTAGATCCTCTTCAGTCCAATACACTGTACATGCTGCTAACAGACGCCCCTGTTATTTCCCTGTGTTATTCAATCGGAGCGCAATAGTGACTCTTCTTACCAGAAAACATCTCTTGCTCTTAGGACGAGAAACTGCATGTGATTCAACTCCATTTAGGACTGGGAAACAAACGCTAGCTCGCCTTACAAGAAACACACTATGCTTTTGAGAAAAGAGCACTCTTCTACTCTACTGTTTTTCCTTTGGTGTCTGAACAGTGAGCTTGCTCAGGACAAAAGACTGTGCTTCCTAAACACACGGGCCATATCTAGTTCAACTCTGCTTAGAAAACTGACAAGAACAGTAGCTCCTCTTCATTCCAATACACTGTACTTGCTGGGAACAGACGCCAGTGCTATTTGAACTGTGTATGGCAATGGGAGCACAATAGTGACTCTTCTTAGCAGAAAACAACTCTTGCTCCTAGGACCAGAAACTGCATGGGATTCAACTCCATTTAGGGCTGGGAAACAAACGCTAGCTCGCCTTACAAGAAACACACTCTGCTTTTTAGAAAAGAGCACTCTTCTACTCTACTGTGTTTACTATGGAGTCGGAACAGTGAGCTTGCTCAGAACAGAAGAACTTTGCTTGCTACACACATGGGCCATATCTAGTTCAACTCTGCTTAGGAAACTGACAAGAACAGGAGCTCCTCTTCAGTCAAATACACTGTACTTGCTGGGAACAGACGCCAGTGCTACTTGCCCTGTGTATGGCAGTGGGAGCACAATAGTGTCTCTTCTTAGTAGAAAACAACTCTTGCTCGTAGGACCAGAAACTGCATGTGATTCAACTCCATTTCTGTCTGAGAAACAAACACTAGCTTGCCTTACAAGAAACACACTCTGCTTTTGAGAAAAGAGCACTCTTATACTCTACTGTGTTTCCTATAGGGCCAGAACAGTGAGCATGCTCAGAACAAAAGAACTGTGCTTCCTACACACACGGGACATATCTAGTTCAACTCTGCTTAGGAAACTGACAAGAACAGTAGATCCTCTTCAGTCCAATACACTGTACATGCTGGTAACAGACGCCCGTGCTATTTGCCCTGTGTATGACAATTGGAGCGCAATAGTGACTCTTCTTACCAGAAAACATCTCTTGCTCTTAGGACGAGAAAGTGCCTGTGACTCAACTCCATTTAGGACTGGGAAACAAACGCTAGCTTGCGTTACAAGAAACACACTCTGCTTTTGAGAAACAGCACTCTTCTACTCTACTGTTTTTCCTTTGGTGTCCGAACAGTGAGATTGCTCAGGACAAAAGAACTGTGCTTGCTAAACACACGGGCCATATCTAGTTCAACTCTGCTTAGAAAACTGACAAGAACAGTAGCTCCTCTTCAGTCCAATACACAGTACTTGCTGGGAACAGTCGCGAGTGCTATTTGCACTGTGTATGGCAATGGGAGCACAATAGTGACTCTTCTTACCAGAAAACAACTCTTGCTCCTAGGACCAGAAACTCCATGGGATTCAACTCCATTTAGGACTGGGAAACAAACGCTAGCTCGCCTTACAAGAAACACACACTGCTTTTGAGAAAAGAGCACTCTTGTACTCTACTGTGTTTCCTACAGGGCCAGAACTGTGTGCTTGCTCAGAACAAAAGAACTGTGCTTCCTACACTCACGGGTCATATCTAGTTCAACTCTGGTAGGAAACTGACAAGAACAGTAGATCCTCTTCAGTCCAATACACTGTACATGCTGGGAAGAGACGCCAGTGCCATTTGCTCTGTGTAAGGCAATGGGAGCGCAATAGTGACTCTTCTTACCAGAAAACAACTCTTGCTCGTAGGAACAGAAACTGAATGTGATAACTCCAATTAGGACTGGGAAACAAACGCTAGCTCGCCTTCTAAGAAACACACTCTGCTTTTGAGAAAAGAGCACTCTTCTACTCTACTGTGTTTCCAATGGGGTCTGAACAGTGAGCTTGCTCAGAACAAAAGAAATGTGCTTCCTACACACAGGGGCCATATCAAGTTCAAATCTGCTTAGGAAAATGACAAGAACAGTATCCTCTTCAGTCCAATACACTGTACTTGCTGGGAACAGACACGAGAGCTATTTGCCCCTTGTATGGCAATGGGAGTGCAATAGTGACTTTCCTTACCAGAAAACAACTCTTGCTCGTAGGACCAAAAACTGTATGTGATTCAACTCCATTTAGGACTGGGAAACAAACGCTAGCTTGTCTTACAAGAAACAAACTCTGCTTTTGAGAAAAGAGCACTCTTCTACTCTACTGTGTTTCCTATAGGGCCAGAAGAGTGAGCTTGCTCAGAACCAAAGAACTGTGCTTACTACACACACGGCCATACCTAGTTCAATACTACTTAGGAAAGTGACAAGAACAGTAGAACCTCGTCAGTCCAATACACTGTACATGCTGGGAACAGACGCCAGTGCTATTTGCCCTGTGTATGACAACGGGAGTGCAGTAGTGACTCTTCTTACCAGAAAACACCTCTTGCTCGTAGGACCAGAAACTGCATGTGATTCAACTCCATTTAGGACTCCGAAACCAACGCTAGCTCGCCTTACAAGAAACACACTCTGCTTTTGAGAAAAGAGCACTCTTCTAATCTACTGTGTTTCCTCTATGACCCGAACAGTGAGCTTGCTCAGAACAAAAGAACTGTGCTTTCTACACACATGGCCATATCTAGTTCAATTTTGCTTAGGAAACTGACAAGAACAGTAGATCCTCTTCAGTCCAATACACTGTACTTGCTGGGAACAGATGCGAGAGCTATTTGGACTGTGTATGGCAATGGGAGCTGAATAGTGACTTTTCTTAACAGAAAACAACTCTTGTTCGTAGGACCAGAAACTGCATGTGATTCAACTCCATTTAGGACTGTGAAACAAAAGCTGGCTCGCCTTAAAAGAAAATCACTCTGCTTTTGAGAAAAGAGCACTGTTCTACTCTACTGTGTTTCCTATTGTATCCAAACAGTAAGCTTGCTCAGAACAAAAGAACTGTGCTTCCTACACACACGGCCATATCTAGTTCAATTTTGCTTAGTAAACTGACAGGAACAGTAGATCCTCGTCAGTCCAATACACTGTACATGCTGGGAACAGACGCCAGTGCTATTTGCCCTGTGTATGACAAAGGGAGCGCAATAGTGACTCTTCTTACCAGAAAACAACTCTTGCTCATAGGACCAGAATCTGCATGTGATTCAACTCCATTTAGGACTGGGAAACAAACGCTAGCTCGCCTTACAAGAAACACACTCTGCTTTTGAGAAAAGAGCACTCTTCTACTCTACTGTGTTTCCAAAGCGCCAGAACAGTGAGCTTGCTCAGAACAAAAGAACTGTGCTTCCTACACACACGGGCCATATCTAGTTCAACTCTGCTTAGGAAAATGACAAGAACAGTTGCTCCTCTTCAGTCCAATACACTGTAAATGCTGGGAACAGACGTGAGTGCTATTTGCACTGTGTATGACAATGGGAGTGCAATAGTGACTCTTCTTACCAGAAAACACCTCTTGCTCGTAGGACCAGAAACTGCATGTGATTCAACTCCATTTAGGACTCCGAAACAAACGCTAGCTCGCCTTACAAGAAACATACTCTGCTTTTGAGAAAAGTGCACTCTTCTAATCTACTGTGTTTCCTATAGGATCCGAAAAGTGAGCTTGCTCAGAACAAAAGAACGTGATTTCTACACACACGGCCATATATAGTTCAATTTTGCTTAGGAAACTGACAATAACAGTAGATCCTCTTCAGTCCAATACACTGTACTTGCTGGGAACAGATGCGAGAGCTATTTGCACTGTGTATGGCAATGGGAGCTCAATAGTGACTTTCCTTACCAGAAAACCACTCTTGTTCGTAGGACCAGAAACTGCATGTGATTCAACTCCATTTAGGACTGTGAAACAAAAGGTAGCTCGCCTTACAAGAAAAACACTCTGCTTTTGAGAAAAGAGCACTGTTCTACTCTACTGTTTTTCCTATGGTATCCAAACAGTGAGCTTGCTAAGAACAAAAGAACTGTGCTTCCTACACACATGGGCCATATCTAGTTCAAGTCTGCTTAGGAAACTGACATGAACAGTAGATCCTCTTCAGTCCAACACAATGTACATGCTCGGAACAGACGCCAGTGCTATTTGCCCTATGTATGATAATGGGAGCACAATAGTGACTCTTCTTATCAGAAAACAACTCTTGCTCGTAGGACCAGAAACTGCATGGGATTCAACTCCATTTCTGACTGGGAAACAAACAATAGCTCGCCTTACAAGAAACACACTCTGCTTTTGAGAAAAAACCACTCTTCTATCTACTGTGTTTTCGATAGTTCCAGAACATTGAGCTTGCTCCGAACAAAAGAACTGTGCTTCCTACACACACGGGCCATATCTAGTTCAACTCTGCTAAGAAACTGACCAGAACAGTAGCTCCTCTTCAGTCGAATACACTAATAATGCTGGGAACAGACACCAGTGCTATTTGCACTGTGTATGACAATGGGAGCGCAACAGTGACTCTTCTTATCAGAAAACAACTCTTACTCTTAAAAACAGAAACTGTATGTGACTCAACTCCATTTAGGACTGGGAAACAAACGCTAGCTTGCCTTACAAGAAACACACTCTCCTTTTGAGAAAAGAGCACTCTTCTACTCTACTGTGTTTCCAATAGTTCCAGAACAGTTAGCTTGCTCAGAACAAAAGAACTGTGCTTCCTACACACACGGGCCATATCTAGTTCAATTCTGCTTAGGAAACTGACAACAACAGTAGATCCTCTTCAGTCCAATACACTGTAAATGCTGGGAACAGACGTCAGTGCTATTTGTACTGTGTATGACAATGGGAGCACAACAGTGACTCTTCTTATCAGAAAACAACTCTTGCTCATAGGATCAGAAACTGTATGTGACTCAACTCCATTTAGGACTGGGAAACAAACGCTAGCTCGCCTTACAAGAAACACAATGTGCTTTTGAGAAAAAAGCACTCTTCTACTCTACTGTGTTTCCTATGGGTTCTGAACAATGACCTTGCTCAGAATAAAAGAACTGTGCATCGTACAAACACGGGACTATCTAGTTCAACTCTGCTTAGGAAACTGACAAGAACAGTAGATCCTCTTCAGTCCAATACACTGTACATGCTGGGAACAGAGGCGAGTGCTATTTGCACTGTGTATGGCAATGGGAGCACAATAGTGACTTTCCTTACCAGAAAACAACTCTTGCACATAGGACCAGAAACTGCATGTGATTCAACTCCATTTAGGACTGGGAAACAAACACTAGCTCGCCTTACAAGAAACACACTCTGCTTTTGAGAAAAGAGCACTCTTCTACTCTACTGTTTTTCCTACAGGGCCAGAACTGTGAGCTTGCTCAGAACAAAAGAACTGTGCTTCCTAAACTCACGGGCCATATCTCGTTCAACTCTGCTTAGGAAACTGACAAGAACAGTAGATCCTCTTCAGTCCAAAACACTGTACATGCTGGGAACAGACGCCAGTGCTATTTGCCCTGTATATGACAACGGGAGTGCAGTAGTGACTCTTCTTACCAGAAAACATTTCTTGCTCGTAGGAATAGAAACTTCATGTGATTCAACTCCATTTAGGACTCCGAAACAAACGCTAGCTTGCCTTACAAGAAACACACTCTGCTTTTCAGAAAAGAGTACTCTTCTAATCTACTGTGTTTCCTCTGGGGTCCGAACTGTGAGCTTGCTCAGAACATAAGAACTGTGCTTCCTACACACACGGGCCATATCTAGTTCAATGCTGCTTAGGAAACTGACAAGAACAGTAGCTCCTCTTCAGTCCAATACACTGTACTTGCTGGAAGCAGACGTGAGTGCTCTTTGCACTGTGTATGGCAATGGGAGCGCAATAGTGACTCTTCTTACCAGAAAACAACTCTTGCTTATAGAACCAAAAACTGTATTTGATTCAACTCCATTTAGGACTGGGAAACAAACGCTAGCTTGCCTTACTAAAAAATACACTCTGCTTTTGAGAAAAGAGCACTCTTCTACTCTACTGTGTTTCCTACAGGGCCAGAACTGTGAGCTTGCTCAGAACAAAAGGACTGTGCTTCCTACACTCACAGGCCATATCTAGTTCAACTCTGCTTAGGAAACTGACAAGAACATTAGATCCTCTTCAGTCCAATACACTGTACATGCTGGGAACAGACGCCAGTGCTATTTGCCCTGTGTATGGCAATGGGAGCGCAATAGTGACTCGTCTTACCAGAAAAGAACTCTCTCTAGTAGGAACAGAGACTGCATGTGATAACTCCATTTCTGACTGGGAAACAAACACTAGCTCGCCTTACAAGAAACACACTCTGCTTTTGAGAAAAGAGCACTCTTCTACTCTACTGTGTTTCCTACGGGGTCCGAACAGTGAGCTTGCTCAGAAAAAAAGAACTGTGCTTCCTACACACAGGGGCCATATCTAGTTCAACTCTGCTTAGGAAACTGACAAGAACAGTAGATCCTCTTCAGTCCAATACACTGTACTTGCTGGGAACAGACACAAGAGCTATTTGCACTGTGTATGGCAAAGGGAGCGCAATAGTGACTCTCCTTCCCAGAATACAACTCTCGCTCGTAGGACCAAAAACTGTATGTGATTCAACTCCATTTAGGACTGGGAAACAAATGCTAGTTCGCCTTACAAGAAACACACTCATCTTTTGAGAAAAGAGCACTCTTCTACTCTACTGTGTTTCCTTTGGGGTCCGAACAGTGAGCTTGCTCAGAACAAAAGAACTGTGCTTCCTACTCACACGGGACATATCTAGTTCAACTCTGCTTAGCAAACTGACAAGAACAGTTCTCCCCTTCAGTACAATACACTGTACTTGCTGGGAACAGACGCCTGGGCTATGTGCCCTGTGTATGGCAATGGGAACGCAATAGTGACTCTTCTTACCAGAAAACAACTTTTGCTCGTAGGACCAGAAACTGCATGTGATTCAAGTCCCTTTAAGACTGGGAAACAAACGCTAGCTTGCCTTACAAGAAACACACTCTGCTTTTGAGAAGAGAGCACTCTTCTAATCTACTGTGTTTCCTATGGGATCCGAACAGTGAGGTTGTTCAGAACAAAAGAACTGTACTTTCTACACACAGGGCCATATCTAGTTCAATTTTGCTTAGGAAACTGACAAGAACAGTAGATCTTCGTCAGTCCAATACACTGTACATGCTGGGAACAAACGCCTGTGCTATTTGCCATGTGTATGACAATGGGAGCGCAATAGTGACTCTTCTTACCAGAAAACAACTCTTGCTTATAGGAAAAGAAACTGCATTTGATTCAACTCGATTTAGGACTGGGAAACAAACGCTAGCTCGCCTTACAAAAAACACACTCTGCTTTTGAGAAAAGAGCACTCTTCTACTCTACTGTGTTTCCTATAGTATCAGAACAGTGAGCTTGCTCAGAACAAAAGAACTGTGCTTCCTAAACACACGGGCCATATCTAGTTCAACTCTGCTTTAGAAACTGACAAGAACAGTAGATCATTTTCAGTCCAATACACTGTACTTGCTTGGAACAGACGCGAGAGCTATTTGCACTGTGTATAGCAATTGGAGCGAAATAGTGACTCTTCTTAGCAGAAAACAACTCTTGCTCATAGGACCAGAAACTGCGTGGAATTCAACTCCATTTAGGACTGGGAAACAAACGCTAACTCGCCTTACGAGAAACACACTCTGCTTTCTGAAAAGAGCACTCTTCTACTTTACTGTGTTTCGTACAGGGCCAGATCTGTGAGCTTGCTCAAAACAAAAGAACTGTGCTTCCTACACACGCGGGCCATATCTAGTTCAACTCTGGTTAGGAAACTGACAAGAACAGTAACTCCTCTTCAGTACAACACACTGTACTTGCTAGAAGCAGACTCGAGTACTCTTTGCACTGTGTATGTCAATGGGAGCGCAATAGTGACTCTTCTTACCATAAAACAACTCTTGGTCATAGGAACAGAATCTAAATGTGATTCAACTCCATTTAGGACTGGGAAACAAACGCTAGCTTGCCTTACAAGAAAAACACTCTGCTTTTGAGAAAAGAGCACTATTCTACTCTACTGTGTTTCCTATAGGGACAGAACAGTGAGCTTGCTCAGAACAAAAGAACTGTACTTCCTACACACACGGGACATATCTAGTTCAACTCTGCTTAGGAAACTGACAAGAACAGTAGATCCTCTTCAGTGTAATACAGTGTACATTCTGGGAACAGACGCCAGTGATCTTTAACCTGTGTATGACAATGGGAGCGCAATAGTTACTTTCCTTACCAGAAAACAACTCTTGCTCTCAGGACCAGAAGCTGCATGTGATTCAACTCCATTTAGGACTGGGAAACAAACGCTAGCTCACCTTACAAGAAACACACTCTGCTTTTGAGAAAAGAGCACTCTTCTACTCTATTGTGTTTCCCATGGAGTCCAAAAAGTGAGATTGTTCAGAACAGAAGAACTGTGCTTCCTACACACACGGTCCATATCTATTTCAACTCTGCTTAGGAAACTGAGAAGAACAGTAGCTCCTCTTCAGTCCAATACACTGTACATGCTAGGAACAGACGCCAGTGCTATTTGCCCTGTGTATGAAAATGGGAGTGCAATAGTGACTCTTCTTCCCAGAAAACAACTCTTGCTCGTAGGAATAGAAACTGCATGTGATTCAACTCCATTTATGACTGGGAAACAAACACTAGCTCGGCTTACAAGAAACACACTCTGCTTTTGAGAAAAGAGCAGTCTTCTAAGCTACTGTGTTTCCTCTGGAGTCTGAACTGTGAGCTTGCTCAGAACAAAAAAACTGTGCTTCCTACACACACGGGCCATATCTAGTTCAACTCTGCTTAGGAAACTGACAAGAACAATAGCTCCTGTTCAGTCCAACACACTGTACTTGCTGGAAACAGACGCCAGTGCTATTTGCACTATGTATGATAATGGGAGCGCAACAGTGACTCTTCTTATCAGAAAACAACTCTTGCTCCTAGGAACAGAAACTGTATGTGACTCAACTCCATTTAGGACTGGGAAACAAACGCTAGCTCGCCTTACGAGAAACACACTCTGCTTTTCAGAAAAGAGCACTCTTCTACTCTCCTGTGTTTCCTTTGGGTTCCGAACAGTGAGCTTGCTCAGAACAAAAGAACTGTGCATCTTACAAACACGGGCCATATCTAGTTCAACTCTGCTTAGGTAACTGACAAGAACAGTAGCTCCTCTTCAGTCCAATACACTATACTTGCTGCGAACAGAGGCGTGTGCTATTTGCACTGTGTATGGCAATGGGAGCACAATAGTTACTTTCCTTACCAGAAAACAACTCTTGCTCATATTACCAAAAACTGCATGTGATTCAACTCCATTTATGACTGGGAAACAAACGCTAGCTCGCCCTACAAGAAACACACTCTGCTTTTGAGTAAAGAGCACTCTTCTACTCTACTGTGTTTCCTATGGGGTCCGAACAGTGAGCTTGCTCAGAACAAAAGAACTGTGCTTCCTACACACACGGGACATATCTAGTACAACTCTGCTTAGGAAACTGACACGAACAGCAGCTCATGTTCTGTCCAATACACTGTACTTGCTGGGAACAGATGCGAGTGGTATTTTCCCTGTGTATGACAATGGGAGCGCAACAGTGACTCTTCTTATCAGAAAACAACTCTTGCTCTTAGGAACAGTAACTGCATGTGACTCAACTCCATTTAGGTCTGGGAAACAAACAATAGCTCGCCTTACAAGAAACACACTCTGCTTTTGAGAAAAAAGCACTCTTCTACTCTACTGTGTTTCCTATAGGGCCAGAACAGTGAGCTTGCTCAGAACAAAAGAACTGTGCATCGTACAAACACAGGCCATATCTAGTTCAACTCTGCTTAGAAAACTGACAAGAAAAGTAGCTCCTCTTCAGTCCAATACACTGTACTTGCTGGGAACAGACGCGAGTGCTATTTGCCCTGTGTATGGCAATGGGAGCACAATAGTGACTTTCCTTACCAGAAAACAAGTCTTGCTTGTAGTACCAAAAACTGCATGTGATTCAACTCCATTTAGGACTCAGAAACAAACGCTAGCTCGCCTTACAAGAAACACACTCTGTTTTTGAGAAAATATCACTCTTCTAATCTACTGTGTTTCCTATGGGATCCGAACAGTGAGCTTGCTCAGAACAAAAGAACTGTGCTTTCTCCACACGGCCATATCTAGTTCTATTTTGCTTGGGAAACTGACAAGAACAGTAGATCCTCGTCAGTCCAATACACTGCACATGCTGGGAACAGACGCCAGTGCTATTTTCCCTGTGTATGACAATGGGATCGCAATAGTGACTCTTCTTACCAGAAAACAACTCTTGCTTATAGAACCAGAAACTGCATTTGATTCAACTTTATTTAGGACTGGGAAACAAATGCTAGCTTGCCTTACGAAAAAATACACTCTGCTTTTGAGAAAAGAGCACTCTTCTACTCTACTGTGTTACCTATAGAGACAGACCAGTGAGCTTGCTCAGAACAAAAGAAATGTGCTTCCTACACACACGGGCCATAAATAGTTCAACTCTGCTTAGGAAACTGACAAGAACAGTAGCTCCTCTTCAGTCCAATACAATGTACATGCTCGGAACAGACGCCAGTGCTATTTGCCCTGTGTATGACAATGGGAGCACAATAGTAACTCTTCTTATCAGAAAACATCTCTTCCTCATAGGACCAGAAACTGCATGGGATTCAACTCCATTACTGACTGGGAAACAAACCATAGCTCGCCTTACGAGAAACACACTCTGCTTTTGAGAAAAGAGCACTCTTCTACTGTACTGTGTTTCCTATAGGGCCAGAAGAGTGAGCTTCCTCAGAACTAAAGAACTGTGCTTCCTACACACACGGGCCATATCTAGTTGAACTCTGCTTAGGAAACTGACAAGAACAGTAGATCCTCTTCAGTCCAATACAATGTACATGCTCGGAACAGACGCCAGTGCGATTTGCCCTGTGTATGACATGGGAGCACAATAGTGACTCTCTTATCAGAAAAAAACTCTTGCTCGTAGGACCAGAACCGGCATGGGATTCAACTCCATTTCTGACAGGGAAACAAACAATAGCTTGCCTTACAAGAAACACACTCTGCTTTTGAGAAAAGAGCACTCTTCTACTCTACTGTGTTTCCTATAGGGCCAGAAGAGTGAGCTTGCACAGAACAAATGAACTGTGCTTCCTACACACACAGCCATACCTAGTTCAATTCTGCTTAGGAAACTGACAAGAACAGTAGATCCTCTTCAGTCCAATACGCTGTACATGCTGGGAACAGACGCCAGTGCCTATTTGCCCTGTGTATGACAATGGGAGCGCAATGGTGACTCTTCTTACCAGAAAACAACTCTTGCTCGTAGGACCAGAAACTGCATGTGACTCAACTCCATTTAGGACTGGGAAACAAACACTAGCTCGCCCTACAAGAAACACACTCTGCTTTTGAGAAAAGAGCACTCTTCTACTCTACTGCATTTCATATGGGGTCCGAACAGTAGCTTGCTCAGAACAAAAGAACTGTGCTTCCTACACACACAGGACATATCTAGTTCAACTCTTCTTAGGAAACTGACAAAAACAGTAGCTCCTGTTCAGTCCAATACACTGTACTTGCTGGGAATAGAAGCGAGTGCTATTTGCCCTGTGTATGACAATGGGAGCGCAACAGTGACTCTTCTTATCAGAAAACAACTCTTGCTCTTAGGAACAGCAACTGCATGTGACTCAACTCCATTTAGGACTGGGAAACAAACACTAGCTCGCCTTTTAAAAAACACACTCTGCTTTTCAGAAAAGAGCCCTCTTCTACTCTACTATTTTTCCTATAGGGCCAGAACAGTGAGCTTGCTCAGAACAAAAGAACTGTGCTTCCTACACACACGGGCCATATCTAGTACAACTCTGCATAGGAAACTGACAAGAACAGTAGCTCCTCTTCAGTCCAATACACTGTACTTGCTGGGAACAGACGCGAGTGCTATTTGTACTGTGTATGGCAATGGGAGAGAAATAGTGACTCTACTTACCAGAAAACAACTCTTGCTCGTAGGACCAGAAACTGCATGTGATTCAACTCCATTTCTGATTGGGAAACAAGCACTAGCTCGTCTTACAAGAAAAACACTCTGCTTTTGAGAAAAGAGCACTCTTCTACTCTACTTTGTTTCCTATGGGGTCCGAAAAGTGAGCTTGCTCAGAACAAAAGAATTGTGCTTCCTACACACACGGGCCATATCTAGTTCAACTCTGCTTAGGAAACTGACAAGAACAGTAGCTCCTCTTCAGTCCAATACACTGTACTTGCTGGGAACAGATGCCAGTGCTATGTGCCCTGTGTATGGCAATAGGAACGCAATAGTGACTCTTCTTACCAGAAAACAACTCTCGCTCATAGGAACAGAAACTGCATGTGATAACTCCATTTAGGACTGGGAAACAAACGCTAGCTCGCCTTACAAGAAACAAACTCTGCTTTTGAGAAAAGATCACTCTTCTACTCTACTGTGTTTCCTTAGGGGTCCGAACAGTGAGCTTGCTCAGAACAAAAGAACTGTGCTTCCTACACACACGGGACATATCTAGTTCCACTCTGCTTAGGAAACTGACAAGAACTGTAGCTCCTGTTCAGTCCAATACACTGTACTTGCTTGGAACAGATGCCAGTGCTATTTGCCCTGTGTATGACCATGGGAGCGCAATAGTGACTCTTCTTACCAGAAAACAACTCTTGCTCGTAGGACCAGAAACTGCATGTGACTCAACTCCATTTACGACTGGGAAACAAACTCTAGCTCGTCCTACAAGAAACACACTCTGCTTTTGAGAAAAGAGCACTCTTCTACTCTACTGTGTTTCCTAGGGGGTCCGAACAGTGAGCTTGCTCAGAACAAAAGAACTGTGCTTCCTACATATATGGGCCATATCTAGTTCAATTCTGCTTAGGAAACTGACAAGAACAGTAGATTCTCTACAGTCCAATACACTGTACATGCTCAGAACAGATGCCAATGCTATTTCCCCTGTGTATGACAGTGGGAGCACAATAGTGACTCTTCTTACCAGAAAACAACTCTTGGTCGTAGGACCAGAAAGGCATGTGACTCAACTCCATTTAGGACTGGGAAACAAAGGGTAGCTTGCCTGAAGAGAAACACACTCTGCTTTGGAGAAAAGAGCACTCTTCTTCTCTAATCTGTTTCCTATAGGGTCAGAACACAGAGCTTGCTCAGAACAAAAGAATTGTACTTCCCCCACAAACGGCCATATCTAGTTCAATTCTGCTTAGGAAACTGACAAGAACAGTAGCTCCTCTTCAGTCCAATACACTGTACTTCTGGGAACAAACCCGAGTGCTATTTGCACTGTGTATGGCAATTGGAGCACAATAGTGACTGTTCTTACCAGAAATCAACTCTTGCCTGTAGGACCAAAAACTGCATGTGACTCAACTCCATTTAGGACTGGGAAACAAACGTTAGAACGCCATAGAAGTAACACACTCTGCTTTTGAGAAAAGAGCACTCTTCTACTCTACTGTGTTTCCTATGGTGTCTGAACAGTGAGCTTTCTCAGAACAAAAGAACTGTGCTTCCTACACACAGGGGCCATATATAGTTCAACTCTACTTAGGAAACTGACAAGAGCAGTAGCTCCTCTTCAGTCCAATACACTGTACTTGCTGGGAACAGACGCGAGTGCTACTTGCACTGTGTATGGCAATGGGAGCACAATAGTGACTTTCCTAACCAGAAAACAACTCTTCCTCCTAGGACCAGAAACTGCATGTGATTCAACACCATTTAGGACTGGGAAACAAACGCTAGCTTGCCTTACAAGAAACACACTCTGCTTTTGAGAAAAGAGCACTCTTCTACTCTTCTGTGTTTCCCTTAGGGCCAGAACAGTGAGCTTGCTAAGAACAAAAGAACTGTGCTTCCTACACACACGGCCATATCTAGTTCAATTCTGCTTAGGAAACTGACAAGAACTGTAGCTCCTCTTCAGTCCAATACACTGTACTTGCTGGGAACAGACGCGAGTGCTATTTGCACTGTGTATGGCAATGGGAGCAAAATAGTGACTGTTCTTACCAGAAAACAACTCTTGCTCGTAGGAATAGAAACTGCATGTGATTCAACTCCATTTCTGACTGGGAAACAAACACTAGCTCGCCTTACAAGAAACACACTCTGCTATTGAGAAAAGATCACTCTTCTACTCTGCTGGTTTTCCTATGGGGTTCGAAGAGTGAGCTTGCTCAGAACAAAAGAACTGTGCTTCCTACACACATGGGCCTTATCTAGTTCAACTCTGCTTAGGAAACTGACAAGAACAGTAGCTCCTGTTCTGTCCAATACACTGTACTTGCTGGGAACAGACGTGAGTGCTATTTGCACTGTGTATGTCAATGGGAGCGAAATAGTGTCTCTCCTTACCAGAAAACAACTCTTGCTCGTAGGACCAGAAACTGCATGGGATTCAACGCCATTTCTGATTGGGAAACAAGCACTAGCTCGCCTTACAAGAAACACACTCTGCTTTTGAGAAAACAGCACTCTTCTACTCTCCTGTGTTTCCTATGGGGTCCGAAAAGTGAGCTTGCTCAGAACAAAAGAATTGTGCTTCATACACACACGGGCCATATCTAGTTCAACTCTGCTTAGGAAACTGACAAGAACAGTATCTCCTCTTCTGTCCCATACACTGTACTTGCTGGGAACAGACGCCACAGCTATGTTCCCTGTGTATGGCAATGGGAACGCAATAGTGACTCTTCTTACCAGAAAACAACTCTCGCTCATAGGAACAGAAACTGCATGTGATAACTCCATGTAGGACTGGGAAACAAATGCAAGCTCGCCTTACAAGAAACACACTCGGCTTTTGAGAAAAGAGCACTCTTCTACTCCACTGTGTTTCCTACGGAGTCCGAACAGTGAGCTTGCTCAGAACAAAAGAACTGTGCTTCCTACACACAGGGGCCATATCTAGTTCAACTCTGCTTACTAAACTGACAAGAAGAGTAGATCCTCTTCAGTCCAATACACTGTACTTGCTGGGAACAGACACGAGAGCTATTTGCACTGTGTATGGCAATAGGAGCGCAATAGTGACTCTTCTTACCAGAAAACAACTCTTGCTCGTAGGACCAGAAACTGCATGTGATTCAACTCCATTTAGGACTGTGAAACAAAAGCTAGCTCGACTTACAAGAAAAACACTCTGCTTTTGAGAAAAGAGCAATCTTCTACTCTACTGTTTTTCGTATGGGATCCGAACAGTGAGCTTTCTCAGAACAAAAGAACTGTGCTTCCTACACACACGGCCAAATCTAGTTCAATTTTCCTTAGGAAAGTGACAGGAACAGTAGAACCTTGTCAGTCCAATACACTGTACATGCTGGGAAAAGACGCCAGTGCTACTTGCCCTGTGTATGACAACGGGAGCGCAGTAGTGACTCTTCTTACCAGAAAAAAACCCTTGCTCATAGGACCAGAAATTGCATTTGATTCAACTCCATTTAGGACTGTGAAACAAACGCTAGCTCGCCTTACAAAAAACACACTCTGCTTTTGAGAAAAGAGCACTCTTCTACTCTACTTTTTTTTTGTGTGTGTGTCCGAACAGTGAGCTTGCTCAGGACAAAAGAACTGTGCTTCCTACACACACGGGCCATATCTAGTTCAAGACTGCTTAGAAAATTGACAAGAACAGTAGCTCCTCTTCAGTCCAATAAACTGTCCTTGCTGGGAACAGGCGCGAGTGCTACTTGCGCTGTGTATGGCAAAGGGAGTGCAATAGTGACTCTTCTTACCAGAAAACAACTCTTGCTCATAGGACCGGGAACTGCATATGATTCAACTCCATTTAGGACTGGGAAACAAACGCTAGCTCGCCTTACAAGAAACACACTCTGCTTTTGAGAAAAGAGCCCTCTTCTACTCTACTGAGTTTCCTACAGGGCCAGAACTGTGAGCTTGCTCAAAACAAAAGAACTGTGATTCCTACACTCACGGGCCATATCTAGTTCAACTCTGCTTAGGAAACTGACAAGAACAGTAGATCCTCTTCAGTCCAATACACTGTACATGCTGGGAACAGACACCAGTGCTATTTGCCCTGTGTATGAGAATCGGAGCGCAATAGTTACTCTTCTTAGCAGAAAACAACTCCTGCTCGTAGGACCAGAAACTGCATGGGATTCAACTCCATTTAGGACTGGGAAACAAATGCTAGCTCGCCTTACAAGAAACACACTCTGCTTCTGAGAAAAGAGCACTCTTCTACTCTACTGTGTTTCCTATGGGTTCCGAACAGTGAGCTTGCTCAGAAAAAAAGAACTGTGCTTCCTACACACATGGGCCATATCTAGTTCAACTCTGCTTAGGAAACTGACAAGATCAGTATATCCTCTTCAGTCCAATACAATGTACTTGCTGGGAAGAGACAGGAGAGCTATTTGCACTGTGTATGTCAATGGGAGCGCAATAGTGACTTTCCTTACCAGAAAACAACTCTTGCTCGTAGGACCAAAAACTGTATGTGACTCAACTCCATTTAGTACTGGGAAACAAACAATAGCTCACCTTACAAGAAACACACTCTGCTTTTGAGAAAAGAGCAGTCTTTTATGCTACTCTGTTTCCTCTGGGGTCCGAACTGTGAGCTTGCTAAGAACAAAAGAACTGTGCTTGCTACACACACGGGCCATATCTATTTCAACTCTGCTTAAAAAACTGACAAGAACAGTAGCTCCTCTTCAGTCCAACACACTGTGCTTGCTGGAAGCAGACGCTAGTGCTCCTTGCACTGTGTATGGCAATGGGAGCACAATAGTGACTCTTCTTACCAGAAAACAACTCTTGCTCTTAGGACCAGAAACTGCATGTGATTCAACTCCATTTATGACGGGGAAACAAACGCTAGCTCGCCTTACAGGAAAAACACTCTGCTTTTGAGAAAAGAGCACTCTTCAACTCTACTATATTTCCTATAGGGCCAGAACAGTGAGCTTGCTCAGAACAAAAGAACTGTGCTTCCTACACACACGGGCCATATCTAGTTCAACTCTGCTTAGGAAACTGACAAGAACAGTAGCTCCTCTTCAGTCCAATACAGTGTACATGCTGGGAACCGACGCCAGTGCTATTTGCACTGTGCATGACCATGGGAGCGCAATAGTGACTCTTCTTACCAGAAAACAACTCTTGCTCGAAGGACCAGATACTGCATGTGACTCAACTCCATTTAGGACTGGGAAACAAACGCTAGCACGCCATAGAAGAAACACACTCTGCTTTTGAGAAAAGAGCACTCTTCTATTCTACTGTTTTTCCTATGGGGTCCAAACAGTGAGCTTGCTCAGAACAAAAGAACTGTGCTTCCTACACACACGGGCCAAATCTAGTTCAACTCTGCTTAGGAAACTGACAGGAACAGTAGATCCTCTTCAGGCCAATAAACTTTACATGCTGGGAACAGATGCCAGTGCTATTTGTCCTGTCTATGACCATGGGAGCGCAATAATGAATCTTCGTACCAGAAAACAACTTTTGCTCATAGGACTAGAAACTGCATGTGATTCAACTACATTTAGGACTGGGAAACAAACGCTAGTTCCCCTTACAAGAAACACACTCTGCTTTTGAGAAAAGGGCACTCTTCTACTCTACTGTGTTTCCTATGGGGTCCGAACAGTGAGCTTGCTCAGAACAAAAGAACTGTGCTTCCTACACACACGGGCCATATCTAGTTCAACTCTGCTTAGGAAACTGACAAGAACAGTAGATCCTCTGAAGTCCAATACACTGTACATGCTGGGAACCGACGCCAGTGCTATTTGCCCTGTGTATGACAATGGGAGCTCAATAGTGACTCTTTTACCAGAAAACAACACTTGCTCGTAGGACCAGAAACTGCATGTGACTCAACTCCACTTAGGACTGGGAAACAAACTCTAGCTCGCCCTACAAAAAACACACTCTGCTTTTGAGAAAAGGGCACTCTTCTACTCTACTGTGTTTCCTATGGGGTCCGAACAGTGAGCTTGCTCAGAACAAAAGAACTGTGGTTCCTACACACAGGGGCCACATATACTTCAACTCTGCTTAGGAAACTGACAAGAGCAGTAGCTCCTCTTCAGTCCAATACACTGTACTTCCTGGGAACAGACGCGAGTGCTACTTGCACTGTGTATGGCAATGGGAGCGCAATAGTGACTTTCCTTACCAGAAAACAACTCTTGCTCATAGGACCAGAAACTGCATGTGATTCAATTCCATGTAGGACTGGGAAACAAACGCTAGCTCGCCTTACAAGAAACACACTCGGCTTTTGAGAAAAGAGCACTCTTCTACTCTTCTGTGTTTCCTTTAGGGCCAGAACAGTGAGATTACTCAGAACAAAAGAACTGTGCTTCCTACACACACGGGCCATATCTAGTTCAACTCTTCTTAGGAAACAGACAAGAACAGTAGCTCCTCTTGAGTCCAACACAGTGTACTTGCTGGAAGCAGACCTGAGTGCTCTTTGCACTGTGTATGGCAATGGGAGCGTAATAGTGACTCTTCTTACCAGAAAACAACTCTTGCTCGAAGGACCAGAAACTGCATGTGACTCAACTACATTTAGGACTGGGAAACAAACGCTAGCACGCCATAGAAGTAACACACTCTGCTTTTGAGAAAAGAGCACTCTTCTACTCTACTGTTTTTCCTATGGGGCCAAACGGTGAGCTTGCTCAGAACAAAAGAACTGTGCTTCCTACACACACGAGCCAAATCTAGTTCAACTCTGCTTAGGAAACTGACAGGAACAGTAGATCCTCTTCAGGCCAATACACTTTACATGCTGGGAACAAATGCCAGTGCTGTTTGCCCTGTCTATGACCATGGGAGCGCAATAGTGACTCTTTTTACCAGAAAAAAACTCTTGCTCATAGGACCCGAAACTGCATGTGATTCAACTACATTTAAGACTGGGAAACATACACTACCTCGCCTTACAAGAAACACACTCTGCTTTTGAGAAAAGGGCACTCTTCTACTCTACTGTGTTTCCTATGGGGTCCGAACAGTGAGCTTGCTCAGAACAAAAGAACTGTGCTTCCTACACACACGGGCCATATCTAGTTCAACTCTGCTTAGGAAAGTGACAAGAACAGTAGATCCTCTTCAGTCGAATACACTGTACATGCTGGGAACCGACGCCAGTGCTATTTGCCCTGTGTATGACAATGGGAGCGCAATAGTGACTCTTTTACCAGAAAACAACTCTTGCTCGTAGGACCAGAAACTGCATGTGACTCAACTCCATTTAGGACTGGGAAACAAACGCTAGCTCGCCCTGCAAGAAACACACTCTGCTTTTGAGAAAAGAGCACTCTTCTACTCTACTGTGTTCCCTATGGGGTCCTAACAGTGAGCTTGTTCAGAACAAAAGAACTGTGCTTCCTACACACACGGATCATATCTAGTTCAGCTCTGCTTAGGAAACTGACAAGAACAGTAGATCCTCTTCAGGCCAATACACTTTACATGCTGGGAACAGACGCCAGTGCTATTTGCCTTGTGTATGACCATGGGAGCGCAATAGTGACTCTTCTAACCACAAAACAATTCTTGCTCATAGGACCAGAAACTGCAAGTGATTCAACTATATTTAGGATTTGGAAACAAACGCTAGCTCGCCTTACGAGAAACACACTCTGCTTTTGAGAAAAGGGCACTCTTCTACTCTACTGTGTTTCCTATGGGGTCCGAACAGTGAGCTTGCTCAGAACAAAAGAACTGTGCTTCCTACACACAGGGGCCATATATACTTCAACTCTGCTTAGGAAACTGACAAGAGCAGTAGCTCCTCTTCAGTCCAATACACTGTACTTGCTGGGAACAGACGCGAGTGCTACTTGCACTGTGTATGGCAAAGGGAGCACAATAGTGACTTTCCTTACCAGAAAACAACTCTTTTCATAGGACCAGAAACTGCATGTGATTCAACTCCATTTAGGACTGGGAAACAAACGCTAGCTCGCCTTACACGAAACACACTCGGCTTTTGAGAAAAGAGCACTCTTCTACTCTTCTGTGTTTCCCTTAGGGCCAGAACAGTGAGATTGCTCAGAACAAATGAACTGTGCTTCCTACACACATGGCCATGTCTAGTTCAATTCTGCTTAGGAAACGGACAAGAACTGTAGATCCTCTTCAGTCCAATACACTGTACTTGCTGGGAACAGACGACAGTGCTATTAGCCCTGTGAATGGCAATGGGAGCGCAATAGTGACTTTCCTTACCAGAAGACAACTCTTGTTCGTAGGACCAGAAACTGCATGTGATTCAACTCCATTTACAACTGGGAAATAAACGCTAGATCGCCTTACAAGAAACACACTCTGCTCTTGAGAAAAGAGCACTCTTCTACTCTACTGTGTTTCCTGTGGTGTCCTAACAGTGAGCTTGCTCAGAACAAAAGAACTGTGCTTCCTACACACACGGGCCACATCTAGTTCAAATCTTCTTAGGAAACTGACAAGAACAGTAGCTCCTCTTCAGTCCAATACACTGTACTTGCTGGGAACAGACGCCAGTGCTGCTTGCCCAGTGTATGACAATGGGAACGCAATAGTGACTCTTCTTACCAAGAAACAACTCTTGCTCATAGGACCAGAAACTGCATGTGATTCAACTTCATTTAGGAATGGGAAACAAACGTTAGCTCTCATTACAAGAAATACACTATGCTTTTGAGAAAAGAGCACTCTTCTACTCTACTGTGTTTCCCACAGGGCCAGAACAGTGAGTTTGCTCAGAACAAAAGAACTGTGCTTCCGACACACGGGCCATATCTAGTTCAACTCAAATTAGGAAACTGACAAGAACAGCAGCTCTTGTTCAGACCAATACACTGTACTTGCTGGGAACAGACACGAGTGCTATTTGCCCTGTGTATGGCAATGGGAGCGCAATAATGACTCTTCTTAACAGAAAACAACTCTTGCTCGTAGTACCAGAAACTGCATGTGATTCAACTCCATTTCTGACTGGGAAACAAACAGTAGCTCGCCTCACAAGAAACACACTCTTCTTTTGAGAAAAGAGCACTCTTCTTCTCTACTGTGTTTCATAAGGAGTCCGAACAGTGAGCTTGCTCAGAACAAAAGAACTGTGCTTCCTACACACACGGCCATATCCAGTTCAATTCTGCTTAGGAAACTGACAAGAACAGCAGATCCTCTTCAGTCCAATACTCTACATGCTGGGAACAGATGCCAGTGCTACTTGCCCTGTGTATGAGAATGGGAGCAAAATAGTGACTCTTCTTACCAGGAAACAACTCTTGCTCATAGGACCAGAAACTGCACGTGACGCAACTCCATTTAGAACTGGAAAATAAAGGCTAGCTCGCCTTACAAGAAACACACTCTGCTTTTGTGAAACGAGCACTCTTCTACTCTACTGTGTTTCCTATGGTGTCCGAACAGTTAGCTTGCTCAGAACAAAAGAACCGTGCTTCCTACACACATGGGCCATATATAGTTCAACTCTGCGAAGGAAACTGACAAGAACAGTAGCTCCTCTTCAGTCCAATACACTGTACTTGCTGGGAACAGACGCGAGTACTAAATGCACTGTGTATGGCAATGGAAGCACAATAGTGACTTTCCTTACCAGAAAACAATTCTTGCTCGTAGGATTGAAAACTGCATGTGATTCAACTCCATTTAGAACTGGGAAATAAATGCTAGCTCGCATTAGAAGAAACACACTCTGCTTTTGAGAAAAGAGCACTCTCCTACTCCACTGTGTTTCCTACAGGGCCAGAACAGTGAGCTTGCTCAGAACAAAAGAACTGTGCTTCCTACACACACGGCCATATCTAGTTCAATTCTGCTTAGGAAACTAGGAAGAACAGTAGATCCTCTTCAGTCCAATACACTGTACATGCTGGGACCAGACGCCAGTGCTATTTGCCCTGTGTATGACAATGGGAGCGCAATAGTGACTCTTCTTACCAGGAAACAACTCTAGCTCGTAGGACCAGAAACTGCATGTGATCCAACTCCATTTAGGACTGGGAAACAAACGCTAGCTCGCCTTACAAGAAACACACTCTGCTTTTGAGAAAAGAGCACTCTTCTACTATACTGTGTTTCCTTTGGGGTCCGAAAAGTGAGCTTGCTCAGAACAAAAGAACTGTGCTTCCTACACACAGGGGCCATAGCTAGTTCAACTCTGCTTAGGAAACTGACAAGAACAGTAGCTCCTCTTCAGTCCTATACACTGTACTTGCTGGGAACAGACGCGAGTGCTATTTGCACTGTGTATGGCAATGGGAGCGCAATAGTGACTCTTCTTACCTCAAAACCACTCTTGCTCATAGGACCAGAAACTACACGTGACACAACTGCATTTAGGACTGGAAAACAAACGCTAGCTCGCCTAACGAGAAACACACTCTGCTTTTGAGAAAAGAGCACTCTTCTACTCTACTGTGTTTCCTATGGTGTCCGAACAGTGAGCTTGCTCAGAACAAAAGAACTGTGTTCCTACACACGGGCCATATCTAGTTCAACTCTGGTAAGGAAACTGACAAGAACAGTAGGTCCTCTTCAGTCCAATACACTTTACTTGCTGGGAACATACGAGAGTACTATTTGCACTGTGTATGGCAATTGGAGCACAATAGTGACTTTCCTTACCAGAAAACAACTCTGGCTCGTAGTACCGAAAACTGCATGTGATTCAACTCCATTTAGAACTGGGAAATAAACGCTAGCTCGGCTTACAAGAAACACACTCTGCTTTTGAGAAAAGAGCACTCTTCTACTCCACTGTGTTTCCTACAGGGCCAGAACAGTGAGCTTGCTCAGAACAAAAGAACTGTGCTTCCTACACACACGGCCATATCTAGTTCAATTCTGCTTAAGAAACTGAGAAGAACAGTAGATCCTCTTCAGTCCCATACACTGTACATGCTGGAAACAGACACCAGTTCTATTTGCACTGTGTATGACAATGGGAGCACAACAGTGACTCTTATAACCAGAAAACAACTCTTGCTCGTAGGACCAGAATCTGCATGGGATTCAACTCCATTTCTGACTGGGAAACAAACACTAGCTCGCCTTACAAGAAACACACTCTGCTTTTGAGAAAAGAGCACTCTTCTACTCTACTGTGTTTCCTAAGGGGTCCGATAAGTGAGCTTGCTCAGAATAAAAGAACTGTGCTTCCTACACACACGGGCCATATCTATTTCAACTCTGCTTAGGGAACTGACAAGAACAGTAGCTCCTCTTCATTCCAATTCACTGTACATGCTGGGAACAAACGCCAGTGCTATTTGCCCTGTGTATGACAATGGGAGCACAATAGTGACTCTTCTTACCAGAAAACAACTCTTGCTGGTAGGACCAGAAACTGCACGTGATGCAACTCCATTTAGGACTGGAAAACAAACGCTAGCTCCCCTGACGAGAACCAACCTCTGCTTTTGAGAAAAGAGCACTCTTCTACTCTACTGTGTTTCCTATGGTGTCTGAACAGTGAGCTTGCTCATAACAAGAGAACTGTGCTTCCTACACACACGGGCCATATCTAGTTCAACTCTGCATAGGAAACCGACAAGAACAGTAGCTCCTCTTCAGTCCAATACACTGTACTTGCTGGGAACAGACACGAGTGCTATTTGCACTGTGTATGGCAATGGGAGCACAATAGTGACTTTCCTTACCAGAAAAGAACTCTTGCTCGTAGGACCGAAAACTGCATGTGATTCATCTCCATTTAAAATTGGGAAATATACGCTAGCTCGCCTTACAAGAAACACACTCTGCTTTTGAGAAAAGAGCACTCTTCTACTCCACTGTGTTTCCTACAGGGCCAGAACAGTGAGCTTGCTCAGAACAAAAGAAATGTGCTTCCTACACAAACGGGCTATATCTAGTTCAACTCTGCTTAGGAATCTGACAAGAACAGTAGATCCTCTATAGTCCAATACACTGTACATGCTTGGAACAGACTCCAGTGGTATTTGCCCTGTGTATGACAATGGGAGCGCAATAGTGACTCTTCTTACCAGAAAACAACTCTGGCTGGTAGGACCCAAAACTGCATGTGATTTAACTCCATTTAGGACTGGGAAACAAAAGCTAGATTGCCTTACAAGAAACACACTCTGCTTTTGGGAAAAGATCACTCTTCTACTCTACTGTGTTTCCTATAGGGCCAGAACAGTGAGCTTGCTCAGAACAAAAGAACTGTGCTTCCTATACACACGGGCCATATCTAGTTCAACTCTACTTAGGAAAGTGACAAGAACAGAAGCTCCTCTTCAGTCCAATACACTGTACTTGCTGGGAACAGACGCGAGTGCTATTTGCACTGTGTATGGCAATGCGAGCTCAATAGTGACTATCCTTACCAGAAAACAACTCTTGCTGGTAGGACCAAAAACTGCATGTGATTTAACTCCATTTAGGACTGGGAAACAAAAGCTAGATTGCCTTACCAGAAACACACTCTGCTTTTGGGAAAAGATCACTCTTCTACTCTACTGTGTTTCCTATAGGGCCAGAACAGTGAGCTTGCTCAGAACAAAAGAACTGTGCTTCATACACACAGGGGCCATATCTAGTTCAATTCTGCTTAGGAAACTGACAAGAACAGTAGATCCTCTTCAGTCCAATACACTGTACTTGCTGAGAACAAATGCGAGTGCTATTTGCACTGTGTATGGCAATAGGAGCACAATAGTGACTCTTCTTACCAGAAAACAACTCTTGCTCATAGGACCAGAAACTGCATGGGATTCAACTCTATTTAGGACTGGGAAACAAACGCAAGGTCGCCTTACAAGAAACACACTCTGCTTTTGAGAAAAGAGCACTGTTCTACTCTACTGTGTTTCCTATGGGGTCCGAACAGTGAGCTTGCTCAGAACAAAAGAACTGTGCTTCCTACACACACGGGCCATACGTAGTTCAACTCTGCTTAGGAAACTGACAAGAACAGTAGCTCCTCTTCAGTCCAATACACTGTACTTGCTGGGAACAGACGCGAGTGCTATTTGCACTGTGTATGGCAATGGGAGCGCAATAGTGACTCTTCTTACCAGAAAAAAACTCTTGCTCATAGGACCAAAAACTGCATGTGACTCAACACCATTTCTAACTGGGAAACAAATGCTAGCTCGCCTTACAAGAAACACACTCTGCTTTTGAGAAAAGAGCACTCTTCTACTCTACTGTGTTTCCTATAGGGCTAGAACAGTGAGCTTGCTCAGAACAAAATAACTGTGCTTCCTACACACACGGCCATACGTAGTTCAATTCTGCTTAGGAAACTGACAAGAACAGTAGATCCTCTTCAGTCCAATACACTGTACTTGCTGGGAACAGACGCGAGTGCTATTTGCACTGTGTATGGCAATGGGAGCGCAATAGTGACTCTTCTTTCCAGAAAACAACTCTTGCTCGTAGGACCAGAAACTGTATGTGATTCAACTGCATTTAGGACTGGGAAACAAACGCTAGGCCGCCTTACAAGAAACACACTCTGCTTTTGAGAAACAAGCACTCTTCTACTCTACTGTGTTTCCTAAGGGGTCCCATAAGTGAGCTTGCTCAGAATAAAAGAACTGTGCTTCCTACACAAACGGCCCTTATCTAGTTCAACTCTGCTTAGGAAACTGACAAGAACAGTAGCTCCTCTTCAGTTCAATGCACTGTTCTTGCTGGGATTATACGCCAGTGCTATATGCACTGTGTATGGCAATGGGAGCGCAATAGTGACTCTTCTTACCAGAGAACCACTCTTGCTCGTAGGAGCAGAATCTGCATGGGATTCAGCTCCATTTCCGACTGGGAAACAAACACTAGCTCGCCTTACAAGAAACACACTCTGCTTTTGAGAAAAGAGCACTCTTCTACTCTACTGTGTTTCCTAAGGGGTCCGATAAGTGAGCTTGCTCACAATAAATGAACTGTGCTTCCTACACACAAGGGCCATATCTATTTCAACTCTGCTTAGGAAACTGAAATGAACTGTAGCTCCTCTTCATTCCAATTCACTGTACATGCTGGGAACAGACGCCAGTGCTATTTGGCCTGTGTATGACAATGGGAGCGCAATAGTGACTCTTCTTACCAGAAAACAACTCTTGCTCTTAGGACCAGAAACTGCATGTGATTCAACTCCATTTAGGACTGGGAAACAAACCCTAGCTCGCCTACAAGAAACACACTCTGCTTTTGAGAAAAGAGCACTCTTCTACTCTACTGTGTTTCCTATAGTGCCAGAACTGTGAGCTTGCTCAGAACAAAAGAACTGTGCTTCCTACACACAGGGGCCATATCTACTTCAATTCTGCTTCGGATACTGAAAAGAACAGTAGCTCCTCTTCAGTCCAATACACTGTACATGCTGGGAACAGACGCCAGTGCTAATTGCCCTGTGTATGACAATGGGAGCACAAGAATGACTTTCCTTACCAGAAAACATCTCTTGCTCATAGGACCAGAAACTGCATGGGATTCAACTCCATTTAGGACTGGGAAACAAACACTAGCTCGCCTTACAATAAACACACTCTGCTTTTGAGAAAAGAGCACTCTTCTACTCTACTGTGTTTCCTATGGGTTCTGAACAGTGAGCTTGCTCAGAACAAAAGAACTGTGATTCCTACACACATGGGCTATATCTAGTTCAACTCTGCTTAGGAATCTGACAAGAACAGTAGATCCTCTTCAGTCCAATACACTGTACATGCTGGAAACAGACGCGAGTGCTATTTGCACTGTGTATGGCAATGGGAGCGCAATAGTGAATCTTCTTACCAGAAAACAACTCTTGCTCTTAGGACCAGAAACTGCATGTGATTCAACTCCCTTTAAAACTGGGAAAAAAACGCTAGCTCGCCTTACAAGAAACACACTCTGCTTTTGAGAAAAAAGCACTCTCCTACTCTACTGTGTTTCCTATGGGGTACGAACAGTGAGCTTGCTCAGAACAAAAGAACTGTGCTTCCTATACAAACGGGCCATATCTAGTTCAACTCTGCTTAGGAAACTGATAAGAACAGTAGATCCTCTTCAGTCCAATACACTGTACTTGCTGGGAACAGACGCGAGTGCTATTTGCACTGTGTATGGCAATGGGAGTGCAATAGTGACTCTTCTTACCAGAAAACAACTCTTGCTCGTAGGACCAGAGACTGCATGGCATTCAACTCCATATAGGACTGGGAAACAAACGCTAGGTCGCCTTACAAGAAACACACTCTGCTTTTGAGAAAAGAGCAGTCTTCTACTCTACTGTGTTTCCTATGGGGTCCGAACAGTGAGCAGGCTCAGAACAAAAGAACTGTGCTTCCTACACACACGGGCCATACCGAGTTCAACTCTGCTTAGGAAACTGACAAGAACAGTAGCTCCTCTTCAGTCCAATACACTGTACTTGCTGGGAACAGACGCGAGTGCTATTTGCACTGTGTATGGCAATGGAAGCGCAATAGTGACTCTTCTTACCAGAAAAAAACTCTTGCTCATAGGACCAAAAACTGCATGTGACTCAACTCCATTTCTGACTGGGAAACAAATGCTAGCTCGCCTTACAAGAAACACACTCTGCTTTTGAGAAAAGAGCACTCTTCTACTCTACTGTGTTTCCTATAGTGCCAGAAATGTGAGCTTGCTCAGAACAAAAGAACTGTGGTTCCTAAACTCAGGGGCCATATCTAGTTCAATTCTGCTTAGGATACTGACAAGAACAGTAGATCCTCTTCAGTCCAATACACTGTACATGCTGGGAACAGACACCAGTGCTATTTGCCCTGCGTATGACAATGGGAGCACAATAGTGACTTTCGTTACCAGACAACAACTCTTGCTCGTAGGACCAGAAACTGCATGGTATTCAACTCTATCTAGGATTGGGAAACAAACGCTTGCTCGCCTTACAAGAAACACAATCTGTTTTTGAGAAAAGAGCACTCTTCTACTCTACTGTTTTTCCTATGTGGTCCGAACAGTGAGCTTTCTCAGAATAAAAGAACTGTGCTTCCTACACACAGGGGCCATATCTAGTTCAACTCTGCTTAGGAAACTGACAAGAACAGTAGCTCCTCTTCAGTCCTATACACTGTACTTGCTGGGAACAGACGCGAGTGCTATTTGCACTGTGTATGGCAAAGGGAGCACAATAGTGACTGTTCTTATCAGAAAACAACTCTTCCTGGTAGGACCAAAAACTGCATGTGACTCAACTCCATTTAGGACTGGGAAACAAACGCTAGCTAGCCTTTCAAGAAACACACTCTTCTTTTGAGAAAAGATCACTCTTCTACTCTACTGTGTTTCCTATGGAGTCCAAACAATGACTTTGCTCATAACAAAATAACTGTGCTTCCTACACACAAGGGCCATATCTAGTTCAACTCTACTTAGAAAACTGAAAAGAACAGTAGCTCCTCTTCAGTCCAATACACTGAACTTGCTGGGAACTGTCGCGAGTGCTATTTGCACTGTGTGTGGCAATGGGAGCGCAATAGTGACTCTTCTTACCAGAAAACAACTCTTGCTCGTAGGACCAGAAACTGCATCAGATTCAACTCCATTTCTGACTGGGAAACAAATTCTAGCTCGCCTTACAAGAAACACACTCTGCTTTTGAGAAAAGAGCACTCTTCTACTCTGCTGTGTTTCCTATTGGGTCCGAACAGTGAGCTTTCTCAGAACAAAAGAACTGTACTTCCTACACACAAGGGCCATATCTAGTTCAACTCTGCTTAGGAAACTGACAAGAACAGTAGCTCCGCTTCAGTCCAATACACTGTACTTGCTGGGAACAGACGCCAGTGCTATTTGCACTCTGTATCGCAATGGGAGTGCAATAGTGACTTTCCTTACTAGAAAACAACTCTTGCTCGTAGGACCAAAAACTGCATGTGATTCAACTCATTCATGACTGGGAAACAAACGCTAGCTCGCCTTACAAGGAACACACTCTGCTTTTGAGAAAAGAGCAGTCTTCTACTCTACTGTGTTTCCTATGGGGTCCGAACAGTGAGCTTGCTCAGAACAAAAGAACTGTGCTTCCTACACACAGGGGCCATATCTAGTTCAACTCTGCATAGGAAACTGACAAGAACAGTAGCTCCACTTCAGTCCAAATAACTGTACTTGCTGGCAACAGACGCGAGTGCTATTTGCATTGTGTATGGCAATGGGAGCGCAATAGTGACTCTTCTTACAAGAAAACAACTCTTCCCCATAGGACCAAAAACTGCATGTGACTGAACTCCATTTAGGACTGGGAAACAAATGCTAGCTCGCCTTACAAGAAACACACTCTGCTTTTGAGAAAAGAGCACTCTTCTACACTACTGTGTTTCCTAGAGTGCCAGAATTGTGAGCTTGCTCAGAACAGGAGAACTGTGCTTCCTACACACAGGGGCCATATTTAGTTCAATTCTGCTTAGGAAACTGAAAAGAACAGTAGATCCTCTTCAGTCCAATACACTGTACATGCTGGGAACTGACGCCAGTGCTAACTGCCCTGTGTATGACAATGGGAGCGCAAGAGTGACTTTCCTTGCCAGAAAACAACTCTTGCTCTTAGGACCAGAAACTGCATGGGATTCAACTCCATTTCTGAATGTGAAACAAACACTAGCTCGCCTTACAAGAAACACACTCTCCTTTTGAGAAAAGAGCACTCTTCTACTCTACTGTGTTTCCTATTGGGTCCGAACAGTGTCCTTGCTCAGAACAAAAGAACTGTGCTTCCTACACACACGGGCCATATCTAGTTCAACTCCCCTTAGGAAACTGACAAGAACAGTAGCTTCTCTTCAGTCCAATACACTGTAATTGCTGGCAACAGATGCGAGTGCTATTTGCACTGTGTATGGCAATGGGAGCACAATAGTGACTCTTCTTACCAGAAAACAACTCTTGCTCATAAGACCAAACCTGCATGTGACTGAACTCCATTTAGGACTGGGAAACAAATGCTAGCTCGCTTTACAAGAAACACTCTGCTTTTGAGAAAAGAGCACTCTTCTACACTACTGTGTTTCCTAGAGTGCCAGAATTGTGAGCTTGCACAGAACAGAAGAACTGTGCTTCCTACACACAGGGGCCATGTCTAGTTCAATTCTGCTTAGGATCCTGACAAGAAGAGTAGCTTCTCTTCATTCCAATACACTGTACATGCTGGGAACAGACGCCAGTGCTAATTGCCCTGTGTATGACAATGGGAGCGCAATAGTTACTTTCCTTACCAGAAAACAACTCTTGCTCGTAGGACCAGAACCTACATGGGATTCAACTCCATTTAGGACTGGGAAACAAACGCTAGCTTGCCTTACAAGAAACACACTCTGCTTTTGAGAAAAGAGCACTCTTCTACTCTACTGTGTTTCCTATGGGGTGCGAACTGTGAGCTTGCTCACAACAAAAGAACTGTGCTTCCTACACACACGGGCCATATTTAGTTCAATTCTGCTTAGGAAACTTACAAGAAGAGTAGATCCTCTTCAGTCCAATACACTGTACATCCTGGGAACTGAAGCCACTGCTATTTCCCCTGTGTATGACAATGGGAACGCAATAGTGACTCTTTTTACCAGAAAAAACTCTTGCTCATAGGACCAGAAACTGCATGTTTTTCAACTCCATTTAGGACTGGGAAACAAACGCTAGGTCGCCTTAAAAGAAACACACTCTTTTTTTGAGAAAAGAGCACACTTCTACTCTACTGTGTTTCCTATGGGGTCCGAATAGTGAGCTTGCTCAGAACAAAAGAACTGTGCTTCCTACACACACGGGCCATATCTCGTGCAACTCTGTTTAGGAAACTAACAGGAACAGTAGCTCCTCTTCAGTCCAATACACTGTACTTGCTGGGAACAGACTCGAGTGCTATTTGCACTGTGTTTGGCATTGGGAGTGCAATAGTGACTCTTCTTACCAGAAAACAACTCTTGCTCATAAGACCAAAACCTGCATGTGACTCAACTCCATTTAGGACTAAGAAACAAACGCTAGCTCGCCTTACAAGACACACACTCTGCTTTTGAGAAAAGAGCACTCTTCTACTCTACTGTGTTTCCTATGGGTTCCGAACAGTGAGCTTGCTCAGAACAAAAGAACTGTGCTTCCTACACACACGGACATATCTAGTTCAATTCTGCTTAGGAACCTGACAAGAACAGCGATCCTCTTCAGTCCAATACACTGTACTTGCTGGGAACAGACGCCAGTGCTATTTGCCCTGTGTATAACAATGGGAGCGCAATAGTGACTCTTCTTACCAGAAAACAACTCTTGCTCATAGGAACAAATACTGCATGTTACTCAACTCCATTTAGGACTGGGAAACAAACGCTAGCTCGCCTTACAAGAAACACACTCTGCTTTTGAGAAAAGAGCACTCTTCTACTCCAATGTGTTTCCTATAGGGCCAGAACAGTGAGCTTGCTCAGGACAAAGAATTGTGCTTCCTACACACACGGGCCATATCTAGTTCAACTCTGCTTAGGAATCTGACAAGAACAGTAAATCCTCTTCAGTCCAATACACTGTACATGCTGGGAACAGACGCAAGTGCTATTTGCACTGTGTATGGCAATGGGAGCGCAATAGTGACTCTTCTTACCAGAAAACAACTCTTCCTCGTAGGACCAAAAACTGCATGTGACTCAACTCCATTTAGGACTGGGAAACAAACGCTAGCTCGCCTTGCAAGAAACACACTCTTCTTTTGAGAAAAGAGCACTCTTCTACTCTACTGTGTTTCCTATGGGTCAAAACAATGACCTTGCTCAGAACAAAAGAACTGTGCTTCCTACACACAGGGGCGATATCTACTTCAATTCTGCTTAGGATACTGACAAGAACAGTAGATCCTCTTCAGTCCAATAAACTGTACATGCTAGGAACAGACGCCTAATTGCCCTGTGTATGACAATGGGAGCGCAAGAGTAACTTTCCTTGCCAGAAAACAACTCTTGCTCGTAGGACCAGAAACTGCATGGGATTCAACTCCATTTAGGACTGGGAAACAAACGCTAGCTCGCCTTACAATAAACACACTCTGCTTTTGAGAAAAGAGCACTCTTCTACTCTACTGTGTTTCCTATGGGTTCTGAACAGTGAGCTTGCTCAGAACAAAAGAACTGTGCTTCCTAAACACATGGGCTATATCTAGTTCAACTATGCTTAGGAATCTGACAAGAACAGTAGATCCTCTTCAGTCCAATACACTGTACATGCTGGGAACAGACGCGAGTGCTATTTGCACTGTGTACGGCAATGGGAGCGCAATAGTGAATCTTCTTACCAGAAAACAACTCTTGCTCTTAGGACCAGAAACTGCATGTGATTCAAATCCATTTAGGACTGGGAAACAAACGCTAGGTCGCCTTACAAGAAACACACTCTGCTTTTGAGAAAAGAGCACTCTTCTACTCTACTGGGTTTCCTATAGGACCAGAACAGTGAGCTTGCTCAGAACAAAAGATCTGTGGTTCCTACACATGTTCATATCTAGTTCAATTCTGCTTAGGAAACTGACAAGAACAGTACATGCTCTTCAGTCCAATACACTGTACATGCTGTGTACAGACGCCAGTGCTCTTTGCCCTGTGTGTGACAATGGGAGCGCAATAGTGACTCTTCTTACCGGAAAACAACTCTTGCTCGTAGGACCAGACTGCATGTGATTAAACTCCATTTAACACTGGGAAACAAACGCTAGCTCGCCTTACAAGAAACACACTCTGCTTTTGAGAAAAGAGTAGTCTTCTACTCTACAGTTTTCCTATGGGGTCCGAACAGTGAGCTTGCTCAGAACAAAAAACTGTGCTTCCTATACACACGGGCCACATCTAGTTCAACTCTGCTTAGGAAAGTGACAAGAACAGTAGCTCCTCTTCAGTCCAATACACTGTACTTGCTGGGAACAGACGCCAGTGCTATTTGAACTGTGTATGGCAATGGGAGCGCAATAGTGATTTTCCTTACCAGAAAACAACTCTTGCTTGTAGGACCAAAAACTGCATGTGATTCAACTCATTTAGGACTGGGAAACAAACGCTAGCTCGCCTTAAAAGAAACACACTCTGCTTTTGTGAAAAGAGCACTCTTCTACTCTACTGTGTTTCCTATGGTGTCCGAAGAGTGAGCTTGCTCAGAACAAAAGAACTAGGCTTCCTACACACACGGGCCATACCTAGTTCAACTCTGCTAAGGAAACTGACAAGAACTGTAGCTCCTCTTCAGTCCAATACACTGTACTTGCTGGGAACAGACGCGAGTACTATTTGCACTGTGTATGTCAATGGGAGCACAATAGTGACTTTCCTTACCAGAAAAGAACTCTTGCTCATAGGACCGAAAACTGCATGTGATTCAACTCCATTTAGAACTGGAAAATAAACGCTAGTTCGCCTTACAAGAAACACACTCTGCTTTTGAGAAACGAGCACTCTTCTACTCTACTGTGTTTCCTAAGGGGTCCGAAAAGTGAGCTTGCTCACAATAAAAGAACTGTGCTTCCTACACACACGGGCCATATCTATTTCAAATCTGCTTAGGAAACTGACAAGAACTGTAGCTCCTCTTCATTCCAATTCACTGTACATGCTGGGAACAGACGCCAGTGCTATTTGGCCTGTGTATGACAATGGGAGCACAATGGTGACCTTTCTTACCAGAAAACAACTCTTGCTCTTAGGACCCGAAACTGCATGTGATTCAACTCCATTTAGGACTGGGAAACAAACCCTAGCTCGCTTTACAAGAAACCCACTCTGCTTTTGAGAAAAGAGCACTATTCTACTCTACTGTGTTTCCTATGGGGTCCGAACAGTGAGCTTGCTCAGAACAAAAGAACTGTGCTTCCTATAAACACGGGCCATATCTAGTTCAACTCTGCTTTTGAAACTGACAATAACAGTAGCTCCTCTTCAGTTCAATGCACTGTACTTGCTGGGAATATACGCGAGTGCTATATGCACTGTGTATGACAATGGGAGCGCAATAGTGACTCTTCTTACCAGAAAACAACTCTTGCTCATAGGACCAAATACTGCATGTGACTCAACTCCATTTAGGACTGGGAAACAAATGCTAGCTCGCCTTACAAGAAACACACTCTGCTTTTGAGAAAAGAGCACTCTTCTACTCTACTGTGTTTCCTATAGTGCCAGAACTGTGAGCTTGCTCAGAACAAAAGAACTGTGCTTCCTACACACAGGGGCCATATCTACTTCAATTCTGCTTAGGATACTGAAAAGAACAGTAGATCCTCTTCAGTCCAATACACTGTACATGCTGGGAACAGACGCGAGTGCTAAATGCCCTGTGTATGACAATGGGAGCGCAAGAATGACTTTCGTTACCAGACAACAACTCTTGCTGGTAGGACAAGAAACTGCATGTGATTCAACTCCCTTTAGGACTGGGAAACAAACGTTAGCTCGCCTTACAAGAAACACACTCTGCTTTTGAGAAAAAAGCACTCTACTACTCTACTGTGTTTACTATGGGGTACGAACAGTGAGCTTGCTCAGAACAAAAGAACTGTGCTTCCTACACACAGGGGCCATATATACTTCAACTCTGCTTAGGAAACTGACAAGAGCAGTAGCTCCTCTTCAGTCCAATACACTGTACTTGCTGGGAACAGACGCGAGTGCTACTTGCACTGTGTATGGCAATGGGAGCACAATAGTGACTTTCCTTACCAGAAAACAACTCTTTTCATAGGACCAGAAACTGCATGTGATTCAACTCCATTTAGGACTGGGAAACAAACGCTAGCTCGCCTTACAAGAAACACACTCGGCTTTTGAGAAAAGAGCACTCTTCTACTCTTCTGTGTTTCCCTTAGGGCCAGAACAGTGAGATTGCTCAGAACAAATGAACTGTGCTTCCTACACACATGGACATGTCTAGTTCAATTCTGCTTAGGAAACGGACAAGAACTGTAGATCCTCTTCAGTCCAATACACTGTACTTGCTGGGAACAGACGACAGTGCTATTAGCCCTGTGAATGGCAATGGGAGCGCAATAGTGACTTTCCTTACCAGAAGACAACTCTTGTACGTAGGACCAGAAACTGCATGTGATTCAACTCCATTTACAACTGGGAAATAAACGCTAGATCGCCTTACAAGAAACACACTCTGCTCTTGAGAAAAGAGCACTCTTCTACTCTACTGTGTTTCCTGTGGGGTCCGAACAGTGAGCTTGCTCAGAACAAAGGAACTGTGCTTCCTACAAACACGGGCCATATCTAGTTCAACTCTTCTTTTGAAACTGACAATAACAGTAGTTCCTCTTCAGTCCAATACACTGTACATGCTGTGAACAGACGCCAGTGCTTTTTACCCTGTGTATGACATGGGGAGGGCAATAGTGACTCTTCTTACCAGAAAACAACTATTGCTCGTAGGACCAGAAACTGCATTGGATTAAACTCCATTTAGGACTGGAAAACAAACGCTAGATCGCCTAAGGAAAAACTCACTCTGCTTTTGAGAAAGGAGCATTCTTCTACTCTACTGTGTTTCCTGTGGTGTCCTAACAGTGAGCTTGCTCAGAACAAAAGAACTGTGCTTCCTACACACACGGGCCACATCTAGTTCAAATCTTCTTAGGAAACTGACAAGAACAGTAGCTCCTCTTCAGTCCAATACACTGTACTTGCTGGGAAAAGACACCAGTGCTTCTTGCCCAGTGTATGACAATGGGAACGCAATAGTGACTCTTCTTACCAGGAAACAACTCTTGCTCATAGGACCAGAAACTGCATGTGATTCAACTTCCTTTAGGAATGGGAAACAAACGTTAGCTCGCATTACAAGAAACACACTATGCTTTTGAGAAAAGAGCACTCTTCTACTCTACTGTGTTTCCCACAGGGCCAGAACAGTGAGTTTGCTCAGAACAAAAGAACTGTGCTTCCGACACACGGGCCATATCTAGTTCATCTCAAATTAGGAAACTGACAAGAACAGCAGCTCTTGTTCAGACCAATACACTGTACTTGCTGGGAACAGACACGAGTGCTATTTGCCCTGTGTATGGCAATGGGAGCGCAATAATGACTCTTCTTAACAGAAAACAACTCTTGCTCGTAGTACCAGAAACTGCATGTGATTCAACTCCATTTCTGACTGGGAAACAAACAGTAGCTCGCCTCACAAGAAACACACTCTTCTTTTGAGAAAAGAGCACTCTTCTTCTCTACTGTGTTTCATAAGGAGTCCGAACAGTGAGCTTGCTCAGAACAAAAGAACTGTGCTTCCTACACACACGGCCATATCCAGTTCAATTCTGCTTAGGAAACTGACAAGAACAGCAGATCCTCTTCAGTCCAATACACTGTACATGCTGGGAACAGATGCCAGTGCTACTTGCCCTGTGTATGAGAATGGGAGCACAATAGTGACTCTTCTTACCAGGAAACAACTCTTGCTCATAGGACCAGAAACTGCATGTGACTCAACTCCATTTAGAACTGGAAAATAAACGCTAGCTCACCTTACAAGAAACACACTCTGCTTTTGAGAAACGAGCACTCTTCTACTCTACTGTGTTTCCTAAGGGGTCCGATAAGTGAGCTTGCTCAGAATAAAAGAACTGTGCTTCCTACACAAACGGCCCTTATCTAGTTCAACTCTGCTTAGGAAACTGACAAGAACAGTAGCTCCTCTTCAGTTCAATGCACTGTACTTGCTGGGATTATACGCGAGTACTATATGCACTGTGTATGGCAATGGGAGCGCAATAGTGACTCTTCTTACCAGAAAACCACTCTTGCTCGTAGGACCAGAATCTGCATGGGATTCAACTCCATTTCTGACTGGGAAACAAACACTAGCTCGCCTTACAAGAAACACATTCTGCTTTTGAGAAAAGAGCACTCTTCTACTCTACTGTGTTTCCTAAGGGGTCCGATAAGTGAGCTTGCTCACAATAAAAGAACTGTGCTTCCTACACACACGGGCCATATCTATTTCAACTCTGCTTAGGAAACTGACAAGAACTGTAGCTCCTCTTCATTCCAATTCACTGTACATGCTGGGAACAGACGCCAGTGCTATTTGGCCTGTGTATGACAATGGGAGCACAATAGTGACCTTTCTTACCAGAAAACAACTCTTGCTCTTAGGACCAGAAACTGCATGTGATTCAACTCCATTTAGGACTGGGAAACAAACCCTAGCTCGCCTTACAAGAAACACACTCTGCTTTTGAGAAAAGAGCACTCTTCTACTCTACTGTGTTTCCTATGGGGTCCGAACAGTGAGCTTGCTCAGAACAAAAGAACTGTGCTTCCTACAAACACGGGCCATATCTAGTTCAACTCTGCTTTTGAAACTGACAATAACAGTAGCTCCTCTTCAGTTCAATGCACTGTACTTGCTGGGAATATACGCGAGTGCTATATGCACTGTGTATGACAATGGGAGCGCAATAGTGACTCTTCTTACCAGAAAACAACTCTTGCTCATAGGACCAAATACTGCATGTGACTCAACTCCATTTAGGACTGGGAAACAAATGCTAGCTCGCCTTACAAGAAACACACTCTGCTTTTGAGAAAAGAGCACTCTTCTACTCTACTGTGTTTCCTATAGTGCCAGAACTGTGAGCTTGCTCAGAACAAAAGAACTGTGCTTCCTACACACAGGGGCCATATCTACTTCAATTCTGCTTAGGATACTGAAAAGAACAGTAGATCCTCTTCAGTCCAATAACTGTACATGCTGGGAACAGACGCCAGTGCTAATTGCCCTGTGTATGACAATGGGAGCACAAGAATGACTTTCCTTACCAGAAAACAACTCTTGCTGGTAGGACCAGAAACTGCATGTGATTCAACTCCCTTTAGGACTGGGAAACAAACGCTAGCTCGCCTTACAAGAAACACACTCTGCTTTTGAGAAAAAAGCACTCTACTACTCTACTGTGTTTACTATGGGGTACGAACAGTGAGCTTGCTCAGAACAAAAGAACTGTTCTTCCTATACAAACGGGCCATATCTAGTTCAACTCTGCTTAGGAAACTGACAAGAACAGTAGCTCCTCTTCAGTCCAATACACTGTACTTGCTGGGAACAGACGCGAGTGCTATTTGCACTGTGTATGGCAATGGGAGCACAATAGTGACTTTCCTTACCAGAAAAGAACTCTTGCTTCTAGGACCGAAAACTGCATGTGATTCATCTCCATTTAAAACTGGGAAATATACGCTAGCTCGCCTTATAAGAAACACACTCTGCTTTAGAGAAAAGAGCACTCTTCTACTCCACTGTGTTTCCTACAGGGCCAGAACAGTGAGCTTGCTCAGAACAAAAAAAATGTGCTTCCTACACACGGGCTATATCTAGTTCAACTCTGCTTAGGAATCTGAGAAGAACAGTAGATCCTCTATAGTCCAATACACTGTACATGCTTGGAACAGATGCCAGTGCTATTTGCCTTGTGTATGACAATGGGAGCGCAATAGTGTCTCTTCTTACCAGAAAACAACTCTTGCTGGTGGGACCAAAAACTGCATCTGATTTAACTCCATTTAGGACTGGGAAACAAAAGCTAGATTGCCTTACAAGAAACACACTCTGCTTTTGGGAAAAGATCACTATTCTACTCTACTGTGTTTCCTATAGGGCCAGAACAGTGAGCTTGCTCAGAACAAAAGAACTGTGCTTCCTATACACACGGGCCATATCTAGTTCAACTCTACTTAGGAAAGTGACAAGAACAGTAGCTCCTCTTCAGTCCAATACACTGTACTTGCTGGGAACAGACGCGAGTGCTATTTGCACTGTGTATGGCAATGCGAGTGCAATAGTGACTTTCCTTACCAGAAAACAAGTCTTGGTGGTAGGACCAAAAACTGCATGTGATTTAACTCCATTTAGGACTGGGAAACAAAAGCTAGATTGCTTACAAGAAACCCACTCTGCTTTTGGGATAAGATCACTCTTCTACTCTACTGTGTTTCCTATAGGTCCAGAACAGTGAGCTTGCTCAGAACAAAAGAACTGTGCTTCCTACACACACGGGCCATACCTAGTTCAACTCTGCTTAGGAAACTGACAAGAACAGTAGATCCTCTTCAGTCCAATACACTGTACTTGCTGGGAACAGACGCGAGTGCTATTTGTACTGTGTATGGCAATGGGAGCGCTATAGTGACTCTTCTTACCAGAAAAAAACTCTTGCTCATAGGACCAAAAACTGCATGTGACTCAACTCCATTTCTGACTGGGAAACAAATGCTAGCTCGCCTTACAAGAAACACACTCTGCTTTTGAGAAAAGAGCACTCTTCTACTCTACTGTGTTTCCTATAGGGCTAGAACAGTGAGCTTGCTCAGAACAAAAGAACTGTGCTTCCTACACACACGGCCATATGTAGTTCAATTCTGCTTAGGAAACTGACAAGAACAGTAGATCCTCTTCAGTCCAATACACTGTACTTGCTGGGAAAAGACGCGAGTGCTATTTGCACTGTGTATGGCAATGGGAGTGCAACAGTGACTCTTCTTTCCAGAAAACAACTCTTGCTCGTAGGACCAAAAACTGTATGTGATTCAACTGCATTTAGGACTGGGAAACAAACGCTAGGCCGCCTTACAAGAAACACACTCTGCTTTTGAGAAAAGAGAAGTCTTCTACTCTACTGTGTTTCCTACAGGGCCAGAACAGTGAGCGTGCTCAGAACAAAAGAACTGTGCTTCCTACACACGGCCATATCTAGTTCAATTCTGCTTAGGAAACTGACAAGAACAGCAGATCCTCTTCAGTCCAATACACTGTACATGCTGGGAACAGACGCCAGTGCTAATTGCCCTGTGTATGACAATGGGAGCACAATAGTGACTCTACTTACCAGGAAACAACTCTTGCTCATAGGACCAGAAACTGCATGTGATTCAACTCCATTTAGGACTGGGAAACAAACGCTAGCTCGCCTTACAAGAAACACACTCTGCTTTTGAGAAAAGAGCACTCTTCTACTCTACTGTGTTTCCTATAGGGCCAGAACAGTGAGTTTGCTCAGAACAAAAGAACTGTGCTTCCTACACACACGGGCCATACCTAGTTCAACTCTGCTAAGGAAACTGACAAGAACTGTAGCTCCTCTTCAGTCCAATACACTGTACTTGCTGGGAACAGAGGCGAGTACTATTTGCACTGTGTATGTCAATGGGAGCACAATAGTGACTATCCTTACCAGAAAAGAACTCTTGCTCATAGGACCAAAAACTGCATGTGATTCAACTCCATTTAGAACAGGAAAATAAACACTAGCTCGCCTTACAAGAAACACACTCTGCTTTTGTGAAACGAGCACTCTTCTACTCTACTGTGTTTCCTAAGGGGTCCGATAAGTGAGCTTGCTCAGAATAAAAGAACTGTGCTTCCTACACAAACGGCCCTTATCTAGTTCAACTCTGCTTAGGAAACTGACAAGAACAGTAGCTCCTCTTCAGTTCAATGCACTGTACTTGCTGGGATTATACACGAGTGCTAGATGCACTGTGTATGGCAATGGGAGCGCAATAGTGACTCTTCTTACCAGAAAACCACTCTTGCTCGTTGGACCAGAATCTGCATGGGATTCAACTCCATTTCTGACTGGGAAACAAACACTAGCTCGCCTTACAAGAAACACACTCTGCTTTTGAGAAAAGAGCACTCTTCTACTCTACTGTGTTTCCTAAGGGGTCCGATAAGTGAGCTTGCTCACAATAAAAGAACTGTGCTTCCTACACACACGGGCCATATCTATTTCAACTCTGCTTAGGAAACTGACAAGAACTGTAGCTCCTCTTCATTCCAATTCACTGTACATGCTGGGAACAGACGCCAGTGATATTTGGCCTGTGTATGACAATGGGAGCGCAATAGTGACTCTTCTTAACAGAAAACAACTCTTGCTCTTAGGACCAGAAACTGCATGTGATTCAACTCCATTTAGGACTGGGAAACAAACCCTAGCTCGCCTTACAAGAAACACACTCTGCTTTTGAGAAAAGAGCACTCTTCTACTCTACTGTGTTTCCTATGGGGTCCGAACAGTGAGCTTGCTCAGAACAAAAGAACTGTGCTTCCTACAAACATGGCCCTATGTAGTTCAATTCTGCTTATGAAACTGACAGAGTAGCTCCTCTTCAGTTCAATGCACTGTACTTGCTGGGAATATACGCCAGTGCTATATGCACTGTGTATGACAATGGGAGCGCAATAGTGACTCTTCTTAACAGAAAACAACTCTTGTCATAGGACCATATACTGCATGTGACTCAATTCCATTTAGGACTGGGAAACAAATGCTAGCTCGCCTTACAAGAAACACACTCTGCTTTTGAGAAAAGAGCACTCTTCTACTCTACTGTGTTTCCTATAGTGCCAGAACTGTGAGCTTGCTCAGAACAAAAGAACTGTGCTTCCTACACACAGGGGCCATATCTACTTCAATTCTGCTTAGCATACTGAAAAGAACAGTAGATCCTCTTCAGTCCAATACACTGTACATGCTGGGAACAGACGCGAGTGCTAATTGCCCTGTGTATGACAATGGGAGCGCAAGAATGACTTTCGTTACCAGACAACAACTCTTGCTGGTAGGACCAGAAACTGCATGTGATTCAACTCCCTTTAGGACTGGGAAACAAACGTTAGCTCGCCCTACAAGAAACACACTCTGCTTTTGAGAAAAAAGCACTCTACTACTCTACTGTGTTTACTATGGGGTACGAACAGTGAGCTTGCTCAGAACAAAAGAACTGTGCTTCCTATACAAACGGGCCATATCTAGTTCAACTCTGCTTAGGAAACTGACAAGAACAGTAGCTCCTCTTCAGTCCAAAACACTGTACTTGCTGGGAACAGACGCGAGTGCTATTTGCACTGTGTATGGCAATGGGAGTGCAATAGTGACTCTTCTTACCAGAAAACAAGTCTTGCTCGTAGGACCAGAAACTGCACGGGATTCAATTCCATGTAGGACTCGGAAACAAATGCTAGCTCGCCTTACAAGAAACACACTCTGCTTTTGAGAAAAGAGCACTCTTCTTCTATACTGTGTTTCCTTTGGTGTCCGAAAAGTGAGCTTGCTCAGAACAAAAGAACTGTGCTTCCTACACACACGGACCATATCTAGTTCAACTCTGCTTAGGAAACTGACAAGAACAGAAGCTCCTCTTCAGTCTAATACACTGTACTTGCTGGGAACAGCCTCGAGGGCTATTTGCACTGTGTATGGCAATGGGAGCACAATAGTGACTCTTCTTACCAGAAAACTACTCTTGCTCATAGGACAAGAAACTGCACGTGACGCAACTCCATTTAGGACTGGAAAACAAACGCTAGCTCGCCTAAAGAGAAACACACTCTGCTTTTGAGAAAAGAGCACTCTTCTACTCTATTGTGTTTCCTATGGTGTCCGAACAGTTAGCTTGCTCAGAACAAAAGAACCGTGCTTCCTACACACATGGGCCATATATAGTTCAACTCTGCGAAGGAAACTGACAAGAACAGTAGCTCCTCTTCAGTCCAATACACTGTACTTGCTGGGAACAGACGCGAGTACTAAATGCACTGTGTATGGCAATGGAAGCACAATAGTGACTTTCCTTACCAGAAAACAATTCTTGCTCGTAGGATTGAAAACTGCATGTGATTCAACTCCATTTAGAACTGGGAAATAAATGCTAGCTCGCATTAGAAGAAACACACTCTGCTTTTGAGAAAACAGCACTCTCCTACTCCACTGTGTTTCCTACAGGGCCAGAACAGTGAGCTTGCTCAGAACAAAAGAACTGTGCTTCCTACACACACGGCCATATCTAGTTCAATTCTGCTTAGGAAACTAGGAAGAACAGTAGATCCTCTTCAGTCCAATACACTGTACATGCTGGGACCAGACGCCAGTGCTATTTGCCCTGTGTATGACAATGGGAGCGCAATAGTGACTCTTCTTACCAGGAAACAACTCTAGCTCGTAGGACCAGAAACTGCATGTGATTCAACTCCATTTAGGACTGGGAAACAAACGCCAGCTCGCCTTACAAGAAACACATTCTGCTTTTGAGAAAGAGCACTCTTCTACTATACTGTGTTTCCTTTGGGGTCCGAAAAGTGAGCTTGCTCAGAACAAAAGAACTGTGCTTCCTACACACAGGGGCCATAGCTAGTTCAACTCTGCTTAGGAAACTGACAAGAACAGTAGCTCCTCTTCAGTCCTATACACTGTACTTGCTGGGAACAGACGCGAGTGCTATTTGCACTGTGTATGGCAATGGGAGCGCAATAGTGACTCTTCTTACCTCAAAACCACTCTTGCTCATAGGACCAGAAACTACACGTGACACAACTGCATTTAGGACTGGAAAACAAACGCTAGCTCGCCTAATGAGAAACACACTCTGCTTTTGAGAAAAGAGCACTCTTCTACTCTACTGTGTTTCCTATGGTGTCCGAACAGTGAGCTTGCTCAGAACAAAAGAACTGTGTTCCTACACACGGGCCATATCTAGTTCAACTCTGGTAAGGAAACTGACAAGAACAGTAGGTCCTCTTCAGTCCAATACACTTTACTTGCTGGGAACATACGAGAGTACTATTTGCACTGTGTATGGCAATTGGAGCACAATAGTGACTTTCCTTACCAGAAAACAACTCTGGCTCGTAGGACCGAAAACTGCATGTGATTCAACTCCATTTAGAACTGGGAAATAAACGCTAGCTCGGCTTACAAGAAACACACTCTGCTTTTGAGAAAAGAGCACTCTTCTACTCCACTGTGTTTCCTACAGGGCCAGAACAGTGAGCTTGCTCAGAACAAAAGAACTGTGCTTCCTACACACACGGCCATATCTAGTTCAATTCTGCTTAAGAAACTGAGAAGAACAGTAGATCCTCTTCAGTCCCATACACTGTACATGCTGGAAACAGACACCAGTTCTATTTGCACTGTGTATGACAATGGGAGCACAACAGTGACTCTTATAACCAGAAAACAACTCTTGCTCGTAGGACCAGAATCTGCATGGGATTCAACTCCATTTCTGACTGGGAAACAAACACTAGCTCGCCTTACAAGAAACACACTCTGCTTTTGAGAAAAGAGCACTCTTCTACTCTACTGTGTTTCCTAAGGGGTCCGAACAGTGAGCTTGCTCAGAATAAAAGAACTGTGCTTCCTACACACACGGGCCATATCTATTTCAACTCTGCTTAGGGAACTGACAAGAACAGTAGCTCCTCTTCATTCCAATTCACTGTACATGCTGGGAACAAACGCCAGTGCTATTTGCCCTGTGTATGACAATGGGAGCACAATAGTGACTCTTCTTACCAGAAAACAACTCTTGCTGGTAGGACCAGAAACTGCACGTGATGCAACTCCATTTAGGACTGGAAAACAAACGCTAGCTCCCCTGACGAGAACCAAACTCTGCTTTTGAGAAAAGAGCACTCTTCTACTCTACTGTGTTTCCTATGGTGTCCGAACAGTGAGCTTGCTCATAACAAGAGAACTGTGCTTCCTACACACACGGGCCATATCTAGTTCAACTCTGCATAGGAAACCGACAAGAACAGTAGCTCCTCTTCAGTCCAATACACTGTACTTGCTGGGAACAGACACGAGTGCTATTTGCACTGTGTATGGCAATGGGAGCACAATAGTGACTTTCCTTACCAGAAAAGAACTCTTGCTCGTAGGACCGAAAACTGCATGTGATTCATCTCCATTTAAAACTGGGAAATATACGCTAGCTCGCCTTACAAGAAACACACTCTGCTTTTGAGAAAAGAGCACTCTTCTACTCCACTGTGTTTCCTACAGGGCCAGAACAGTGAGCTTGCTCAGAACAAAAGAAATGGGCTTCCTACACAAACGGGCTATATCTAGTTCAACTCTGCTTAGGAATCTGACAAGAACAGTAGATCCTCCATAGTCCAATACACTGTACATGCTTGGAACAGACTCCAGTGGTATTTGCCCTGTGTATGACAATGGGAGCGCAATAGTGACTCTTCTTACCAGAAAACAACTCTGGCTGGTAGGACCCAAAACTGCATGTGATTTAACTCCATTTAGGACTGGGAAACAAAAGCTAGATTGCCTTACAAGAAACACACTCTGCTTTTGGGAAAAGATCACTCTTCTACTCTACTGTGTTTCCTATAGGGCCAGAACAGTGAGCTTGCTCAGAACAAAAGAACTGTGCTTCCTATACACACGGGCCATATCTAGTTCAACTCTACTTAGGAAAGTGACAAGAACAGAAGCTCCTCTTCAGTCCAATACACTGTACTTGCTGGGAACAGACGCGAGTGCTATTTGCACTGTGTATGGCAATGCGAGCTCAATAGTGACTATCCTTACCAGAAAACAACTCTTGCTGGTAGGACCAAAAACTCTATGTGATTTAACTCCATTTAGGACTGGGAAACAAAAGCTAGATTGCCTTACAAGAAACACACTCTGCTTTTGGGAAAAGATCACTCTTCTACTCTACTGTGTTTCCTATAGGGCCAGAACAGTGAGCTTGCTCAGAACAAAAGAACTGTGCTTCATACACACAGGGGCCATATCTAGTTCAATTCTGCTTAGGAAACTGACAAGAACAGTAGATCCTCTTCAGTCCAATACACTGTACTTGCTGAGAACAAATGCGAGTGCTATTTGCACTGTGTATGGCAATAGGAGCACAATAGTGACTCTTCTTACCAGAAAACAACTCTTGCTCGTAGGACCAGAAACTGCATGGGATTCAACTCTATTTAGGACTGGGAAACAAAAGCAAGGTCGCCTTACAAGAAACACACTCTGCTTTTGAGAAAAGAGCACTCTTCTACTCTACTGTGTTTCCTATGGGGTCCGAACAGTGAGCTTGCTCAGAACAAAAGAACTGTGCTTCCTACACACATGGGCCATACGTAGTTCAACTCTGCTTAGGAAACTGACAAGAACAGTAGCTTCTCTTCAGTCCAATACACTGTACTTGCTGGGAACAGACGCGAGTGCTATTTGCACTGTGTATGGCAATGGGAGCGCAATAGTGACTCTTCTTACCAGAAAAAAACTCTTGCTCATAGGACCAAAAACTGCATGTGACTCAACTCCATTTCTGACTGGGAAACAAATGCTAGCTCGCCTTACAAGAAACACACTCTGCTTTTGAGAAAGAGCACTCTTCTACTCTACTGTGTTTCCTATAGGGCTAGAACAGTGAGCTTGTTCAGAACAAAAGAACTGTGCTTCCTACACACACGGCCATACGTAGTTCAATTCTGCTTAGGAAACTGACAAGAACAGTAGATCCTCTTCAGTCCAATACACTGTACTTGCTGGGAACAGACGCGAGTGCTATTTGCACTGTGTATGGCAATGGGAGCGCAATAGTGACTCTTCTTTCCAGAAAACAACTCTTGCTCGTAGGACCAGAAACTGTATGTGATTCAACTGCATTTAGGACTGGGAAACAAACGCTAGGCCGCCTTACAAGAAACACACTCTGCTTTTGAGAAACAAGCACTCTTCTACTCTACTGTGTTTCCTAAGGGGTCCGATAAGTGAGCTTGCTCAGAATAAAAGAACTGTGCTTCCTACACAAACGGCCCTTATCTAGTTCAACTCTGCTTAGGAAACTGACAAGAACAGTAGCTCCTCTTCAGTTCAATGCACTGTTCTTGCTGGGATTATACGCCAGTGCTATATGCACTGTGTATGGCAATGGGAGCGCAATAGTGACTCTTCTTACCAGAGAACCACTCTTGCTCGTAGGACCAGAATCTGCATGGGATTCAGCTCCATTTCTGACTGGGAAACAAACACTAGCTCGCCTTACAAGAAACACACTCTGCTTTTGAGAAAAGAGCACTCTTCTACTCTACTGTGTTTCCTAAGGGGTCCGATAAGTGAGCTTGCTCACAATAAATGAACTGTGCTTCCTACACACAAGGGCCATATCTATTTCAACTCTGCTTAGGAAACTGAAATGAACTGTAGCTCCTCTTCATTCCAATTCACTGTACATGCTGGGAACAGACGCCAGTGCTATTTGGCCTGTGTATGATAATGGGAGCGCAATAGTGACTCTTCTTACCAGAAAACAACTCTTGCTCTTAGGACCAGAAACTGCATGTGATTCAACTCCATTTAGGACTGGGAAACAAACCCTAGCTCGCCTACAAGAAACACACTCTGCTTTTGAGAAAAGAGCACTCTTCTACTCTACTGTGTTTCCTATAGTGCCAGAACTGTGAGCTTGCTCAGAACAAAAGAACTGTGCTTCCTACACACAGGGGCCATATCTACTTCAATTCTGCTTCGGATACTGACAAGAACAGTAGATCCTCTTCAGTCCAATACACTGTACATGCTGGGAACAGACGCCAGTGCTAATTGCCCTGTGTATGACAATGGGAGCGCAAGAATGACTTTCCTTACCAGAAAACATCTCTTGCTCATAGGACCAGAAACTGCATGGGATTCAACTCCATTTAGGACTGGGAAACAAACACTAGCTCGCCTTACAATAAACACACTCTGCTTTTGAGAAAAGAGCACTCTTCTACTCTACTGTGTTTCCTATGGGTTCTGAACAGTGAGCTTGCTCAGAACAAAAGAACTGTGATTCCTACACACATGGGCTATATCTAGTTCAACTCTGCTTAGGAATCTGACAAGAACAGTAGATCCTCTTCAGTCCAATACACTGTACATGCTGGAAACAGACGCGAGTGCTATTTGCACTGTGTATGGCAATGGGAGCGCAATAGTGAATCTTCTTACCAGAAAACAACTCTTGCTCTTAGGACCAGAAACTGCATGTGATTCAACTCCCTTTAAAACTGGGAAAAAAACGCTAGCTCGCCTTACAAGAAACACACTCTGCTTTTGAGAAAAAAGCACTCTACTACTCTACTGTGTTTCCTATGGGGTACGAACAGTGAGCTTGCTCAGAACAAAAGAACTGTGCTTCCTATACAAACGGGCCATATCTAGTTCAACTCTGCTTAGGAAACTGATAAGAACAGTAGATCCTCTTCAGTCCAATACTCTGTACTTGCTGGGAACAGACGCGAGTGCTATTTGCACTGTGTATGGCAATGGGAGTGCAATAGTGACTCTTCTTACCAGAAAACAACTCTTGCTCGTAGGACCAGAAACTGCATGGCATTCAACTCCATATAGGACTGGGAAACAAACGCTAGGTCGCCTTACAAGAAACACACTCTGCTTTTGAGAAAAGAGCAGTCTTCTACTCTACTGTGTTTCCTATGGGGTCCGAACAGTGAGCAGGCTCAGAACAAAAGAACTGTGCTTCCTACACACACAGGCCATACCGAGTTCAACTCTGCTTAGGAAACTGACAAGAACAGTAGCTCCTCTTCAGTCCAATACACTGTACTTGCTGGGAACAGACGCGAGTGCTATTTGCACTGTGTATGGCAATGGAAGCGCAATAGTGACTCTTCTTACCAGAAAAAAACTCTTGCTCATAGGACCAAAAACTGCATGTGACTCAACTCCATTTCTGACTGGGAAACGAATGCTAGCTCGCCTTACAAGAAACACACTCTGCTTTTGAGAAAAGAGCACTCTTCTACTCTACTGTGTTTCCTATAGTGCCAGAAATGTGAGCTTGCTCAGAACAAAAGAACTGTGGTTCCTAAACTCAGGGGCCATATCTAGTTCAATTCTGCTTAGGATACTGACAAGAACAGTAGATCCTCTTCATTCCAATACACTGTACATGCTGGGAACAGACACCAGTGCTATTTGCCCTGTGTATGACAATGGGAGCACAATAGTGACTTTCGTTACCAGACAACAACTCTTGCTCGTAGGACCAGAAACTGCATGGTATTCAACTCTATCTAGGATTGGGAAACAAACGCTTGCTCGCCTTACAAGAAACACAATCTGTTTTTGAGAAAAGAGCACTCTTCTACTCTACTGTTTTTCCTATGTGGTCCGAACAGTGAGCTTTCTCAGAATAAAAGAACTGTGCTTCCTACACACAGGGGCCATATCTAGTTCAACTCTGCTTAGGAAACTGACAAGAACAGTAGCTCCTCTTCAGTCCTATACACTGTACTTGCTGGGAACAGACGCGAGTGCTATTTGCACTGTGTATGGCAAAGGGAGCACAATAGTGACTGTTCTTATCAGAAAACAACTCTTCCTGGTAGGACCAAAAACTGCATGTGACTCAACTCCATTTAGGACTGGGAAACAAACGCTAGCTAGCCTTTCAAGAAACACACTCTTCTTTTGAGAAAAGATCACTCTTCTACTCTACTGTGTTTCCTATGGGGTCCAAACAATGACTTTGCTCATAACAAAATAACTGTGCTTCCTACACACAAGGGCCATATCTAGTTCAACTCTACTTAGAAAACTGAAAAGAACAGTAGCTCCTCTTCAGTCCAATACACTGAACTTGCTGGGAACTGTCGCGAGTGCTATTTGCACTGTGTATGGCAATGGGAGCGCAATAGTGACTCTTCTTACCAGAAAACAACTCTTGCTCGTAGGACCAGAAACTGCATCAGATTCAACTCCATTTCTGACTGGGAAACAAATTCTAGCTCGCCTTACAAGAAACACACTCTGCTTTTGAGAAAAGAGCACTCTTCTACTCTGCTGTGTTTCCTATTGGGTCCGAACAGTGAGCTTTCTCAGAACAAAAGAACTGTACTTCCTACACACAAGGGCCATATCTAGTTCAACTCTGCTTAGGAAACTGACAAGAACAGTAGCTCCGCTTCAGTCCAATACACTGTACTTGCTGGGAACAGACGCCAGTGCTATTTGCACTCTGTATCGCAATGGAGTGCAATAGTGACTTTCCTTACTAGAAAACAACTCTTGCTCGTAGGACCAAAAACTGCATGTGATTCAACTCATTCATGACTGGGAAACAAACGCTAGCTCGCCTTACAAGGAACACACTCTGCTTTTGAGAAAAGAGCAGTCTTCTACTCTACTGTGTTTCCTATGGGGTCCGAACAGTGAGCTTGCTCAGAACAAAAGAAATGTGCTTCCTACACACCGGGGCCATATCTAGTTCAACTCTGCATAGGAAACTGACAAGAACAGTAGCTCCACTTCAGTCCAAATAACTGTACTTGCTGGCAACAGACGCGAGTGCTATTTGCATTGTGTATGGCAATGGGAGCGCAATAGTGACTCTTCTTACATGAAAACAACTCTTCCCCATAGGACCAAAAACTGCATGTGACTGAACTCCATTTAGGACTGGGAAACAAATGCTAGCTCGCCTTACAAGAAACACACTCTGCTTTTGAGAAAAGAGCACTCTTCTACACTACTGTGTTTCCTAGAGTGCCAGAATTGTGAGCTTGTTCAGAACAGGAGAACTGTGCTTCCTACACACAGGGGCCATATTTAGTTCAATTCTGCTTAGGAAACTGAAAAGAACAGTAGATCCTCTTCAGTCCAATACACTGTACATGCTGGGAACAGACGCCAGTGCTATTTGCCCTGTGTATGACAATGGGAGCGAAATAGTGACTTTCCTTACCAGAAAACAGTTCTAGCTCGTAGGACCAAAAACTGCATGTGATTCCACTCCATTTAGAACTGGGAAATAAACGCTAGCTCGCCTTACAAGTAACACACTCTGCTTTTGAGAAAAGAGCACTCTTCTACTCAACTGTTTTTCCTATGTGGTCCGAACAGTGAGCTTGCTCAGAACAAAAGAACTGTGCTTCCTATACAAACGGGATATATCTAGTTCAACTCTGCTTAGGAAACTGAAAGAACAGTAGCTCCACTTCAGTCCAATACATTGTACTTGCTGGGAACAGACGCGAGTGCTATTTGCACTGTGTATGGCAATGGGAGCACAATAGTGACTTTCCTTACCAGAAAACACCCCTCCTCGTAGGACCAAAAACTGCATGGGATTCAACTCCATTTAGGACTGGGAAACAAACGCTAGCTCGCCTTACAAGAAACACACTCTGCTTTTGAGAAAAGATCACTCTTCTACTCTACTGTGTTTCCTATAGGTCCAGAACAGTGAGCTTGCTCAGAACAAAAGAACTGTGCTTCCTACACACATGGACATATGTGGTTCAACTCTGCTTAGGAAACTGACAAGAATAGTAGATCCTCTTCAGTCCAATACACTGTACTTGCTGGGAACAGACGCGAGTGCTATTTGCACTGTGTATGGCAATGGGAGAGCAATAGTGACTCTTCTTACCAGAAAACAACTCTTGCTTGTAGGACCAGAAACTGCATGGGATTCAACTCCATTTCTGACTGGGAAACAAACACTAGCTCGCCTTACAAGAGCACACTCTGCTTTTGAGAATAGAGCACTCTTCTACACTACTGTGTTTCCTAGAGTGCCAGAATTGTGAGCTTGCTCAGAACAAAAGAACTGTGCTTCCTACACACAGGGGCCATATCTAGTTCAACTCTGCATAGGAAACTGACAAGAACAGTAGCTCCACTTCAGTCCAAATAACTGTACTTCCTGGCAACAGATGCGAGTGCTATTTGCACTGTGAATGGCAATGGCAGCGCAATAGTGACTCTTCTTACAAGAAAACAACTCTTCCCCATAGGACCAAAAACTGCATGTGACTGAACTCCATTTAGGACTGGGAAACAAATGCTAGCTCGCCTTACAAGAAACACACTCTGCTTTTGAGAAAAGAGCACTCTTCTACACTACTGTGTTTCCTAGAGTGCCAGAATTGTGAGCTTGCTCAGAACAGGAGAACTGTGCTTCCTACACACAGGGGCCATATTTAGTTCAATTCTGCTTAGGAAACTGACAAGAACAGTAGATCCTCTTCAGTCCAATACACTGTACATGCTGGGAACAGATGCCAGTGCTATTTTCCCTGTGTATGACAATGGGAACGCAATAGTGACTCTTCTTACCAGAAAACAACTCTTGCTCGAAGGACCAGAAACTGCATGGGATTCAACTCCATTTAGGACTGGGAAACAAACGCTAGCTCGCCTTACAAGAAACACACTCTGCTTTTGAGAAAAGAGCACTCTTCTACTCTACTGTGTTTCCTATGGGATCCGAACAGTGAGCTTGCTCAGAACAAAAGAACTTTGCTTCCTACACACACGGGCCATATCTAGTTCAATTCTGCTTAGGAAACTGACAAGAGCAGTAGATCATCTTCAGTCCAATAAACTGTACATGCTGGGAACTGACGCCAGTGCTAACTGCCCTGTGTATGACAATGGGAGCGCAAGAGTGACTTTCCTTGCCAGAAAACAACTCTTGCTCTTAGGACCAGAAACTGCATGGGATTCAACTCCATTTCTGAATGTGAAACAAACACTAGCTCGCCTTACAAGAAACACACTCTCCTTTTGAGAAAAGAGCACTCTTCTACTCTACTGTGTTTCCTATTGGGTCCGAACAGTGTCCTTGCTCAGAACAAAAGAACTGTGCTTCCTACACACACGGGCCATATCTAGTTCAACTCCCCTTAGGAAACTGACAAGAACAGTAGCTTCTCTTCAGTCCAATACACTGTAATTGCTGGCAACAGATGCGAGTGCTATATGCACTGTGTATGACAATGGGAGCACAATAGTGACTCTTCTTACCAGAAAACAACTCTTGCTCATAGGACGAAATACTGCATGTTACTCAACTCCATTTAGGACTGGGAAACAAATGCTAGCTCGCCTTACAAGAAACACACTCTGCTTTTGAGAAAAGAGCACTCTTCTACTCTACTGTGTTTCCTATAGTGCCAGAACTGTGAGCTTGCTCAGAACAAAAGAACTGTGCTTCCTACACACAGGGGCCATATCTACTTCAATTCTGCTTAGGATACTGAAAAGAACAGTAGATCCTCTTCAGTCCAATACACTGTACATGCTGGGAACAGACGCCAGTGCTAATTGCCCTGTGTATGACAATGGGAGCGCAAGAATGACTTTCCTTACCAGAAAACAACTCTTGCTGGTAGGACCAGAAACTGCATGTGATTCAACTCCCTTTAGGACTGGGAAACAAACGCTAGCTCGCCTTACAAGAAACACACTCTGCTTTTGGGAAAAGATCACTCTTCTACTCTACTGTGTTTCCTATAGGGCCAGAACAGTGAGCTTGCTCAGAAAAAAGAACTGTGCTTCATACACACATGGCCATATCTAGTTCAATTCTGCTTAGGAAACTGACAAGAACAGTAGCTCCTCTTCAGTCCAAAACACTGTACTTGCTGGGAACAGACGCGAGTGCTATTTGCACTGTGTATGGCAATGGAAGTGCAATAGTGACTCTTCTTACCAGAAAACAACTCTTGCTCGTAGGACCAGAAACTGCATGGGATTCAACTCCATGTAGGACTGGGAAACAAACGCTAGCTCGCCTTACAAGAAACACACTCTGCTTTTGAGAAAAGAGCACTCTTCTTCTATACTGTGTTTCCTTTGGGGTCTGAAAAGTGAGCTTGCTCAGAACAAAAGAACTGTGCTTCCTACACACACGGACCATATCTAGTTCAACTCTGCATAGGAAACTGACAAGAACAGAAGCTCCTCTTCAGTCTAATACACTGTACTTGCTGGGAACAGCCTCGAGGGCTATTTGCACTGTGTATGGCAATGGGAGCACAATAGTGACTCTTCTTACCAGAAAACTACTCTTGCTCATAGGACAAGAAACTGCACGTGACGCAACTCCATTTAGGATTGGAAAACAAACGCTAGCTCGCCTTACAAGAAACACACTCTGCTTTTGAGAAAAGAGCACTCTTCTACTCTACTGTGTTTCCTATGGTGTCCGAACAGTTAGCTTGCTCAGAACAAAAGAACCGTGCTTCCTACACACATGGGCCATATATAGTTCAACTCTGCGAAGGAAACTGACAAGAACAGTAGCTCCTCTTCAGTCCAATACACTGTACTTGCTGGGAACAGACGCGAGTACTAAATGCACTGTGTATGGCAATGGAAGCACAATAGTGACTTTCCTTACCAGAAAACAATTCTTGCTCGTAGGATTGAAAACTGCATGTGATTCAACTCCATTTAGAACTGGGAAATAAATGCTAGCTCGCATTAGAAGAAACCCACTCTGCTTTTGAGAAAAGAGTACTCTCCTACTCCACTGTGTTTCCTACAGGGCCAGAACAGTGAGCTTGCTCAGAACAAAAGAACTGTGCTTCCTACACACACGGCCATATCTAGTTCAATTCTGCTTAGGAAACTGAGAAGAACAGTAGATCCTCTTCAGTCCAATACACTGTACATGCTGGGACCAGACGCCAGTGCTATTTGCCCTGTGTATGACAATGGGAGTGCAATAGTGACTCTTCTTACCAGGAAACAACTCTAGCTCGTAGGACCAGAAACTGCATGTGATTCAACTCCATTTAGGACTGGGAAACAAACGCCAGCTCGCCTTACAAGAAACACACTCTGCTTTTGAGAAAAGAGCACTCTTCTACTATACTGTGTTTCCTTTGGGGTCCGAAAAGTGAGCTTGCTCAGAACAAAAGAACTGTGCTTCCTATACACAGGGGCCATAGCTACTTCAACTCTGCTTAGGAAACTGACAAGAACAGTAGCTCCTCTTCAGTCCTATACACTGTACTTGCTGGGAACAGATGCGAGTGCTATTTGCACTGTGTATGGCAATGGGAGCGCAATAGTGACTCTTCTTACCTCAAAACCACTCTTGCTCGTAGGACCAGAAACTGCACGTGACACAACTGCATTTAGGACTGGTAAACAAACGCTAGCTCACCTTACAAGAAACACACTCTGCTTTTGAGAAAAGGGCACTCTTTTACTCTACTGTGTTTCCTATTGGGTCCGAACAGTGAGCATGCTCAGAACAACTGAACTGTGATTCCTAAAAAAAACCGAGCCATATCTAGTTCAACTCTGCTTAGAAAACTGACAAGAACTGTTGTTCCTCTTCAGTCCAATACACTGTACATGCTTGGAACAGACGCCAGTGCTATTTGCCCTATGTATGACAATGGGAGCGCAATAATTACTCTTCTTACCTGAAAAAAACTCTTGCTCATAGGACCAGAAACTGTATGTGACTCAACTCCATTTAGGACTGGGAAACAAATGCTAGCTCGCTTTACAAGAAACACACTCTGCTTTTGAGAAAAGAGCACTCTTCTACTCTACTGTGTTTCCTATGGTGTCCGAACAGTGAGCTTGCTCAGAACAAAAGAACTGTGCTTCCTACACACGGGCCATATCTAGTTCAACTCTGCTAAGGAAACTGACAAGAACAGTAGGTACTCTTCAGTCCAATACACTGTACTTGCTGGGAACATACGAGAGTACTATTTGCACTGTGTATGGCAATTGGAGCACAATAGTGACTTTCCTTACCAGAAAACAACTCTGGCTCGTAGGACCAGAAACTGCATGTGATTCAACTCCCTTTAGAACTGGGAAATAAACGCTAGCTCGCCTTGCAAGAAACACACTCTGCTTTTGAGAAAGGAGCACTCTTCTACTCCACTGTGTTTCCTACAGGGCCAGAACAGTGAGCTTGCTCAGAACAAAAGAACTGTGCTTCCTACACACACAGCCATATCTAGTTCAATTCTGCTTAAGAAACTGAGAAGAACAGTAGATCCTCTTCAGTCCAATACACTGTACATGCTGGAAAGAGACACGAGTTCTATTTGCACTGTGTATGACAATGGGAGCACAACAGTGACTCTTATAACCAGAAAACAACTCTTGCTCGTAGGACCAGAATCTGCATGGGATTAAACTCCATTTCTGAATGGGAAACAAACTCTAGCTCGCCTTACAAGAAACACACTCTGCTTTTGAGAAAAGAGCACTCTTCTACTCTACTGTGTTTCCTAAGGGGTCCAATAAGTGAGCTTGCTCAGAATAAAAGAACTGTGCTTCCTACACACACGGGCCATATCTATTTAAACTCTGCTTAGGGAACTGACAAGAACAGTAGCTCCTCTTCATTCCAATTCACTGTACATGCTGGGAACAAACGCCAGTGCTATTTGCCCTGTGTATGACAATGGGAGCACAATAGTGACTCTTCTTACCAGAAAACAACTCTTGCTGGTAGGACCAGAAACTGCACGTGATGCAACTCCATTTAGGACTCGAAAACAAACGCTAGCTCCCCTGACGAGAACCAAACTCTGCTTTTGAGAAAAGAGCACTCTTCTACTCTACTGTGTTTCCTATGGTGTCCGAACAGTGAGCTTGCTCATAACAAAAGGACTGTGCTTCCTACACACACGGGCCTTATCTAGTTCAACTCTGCATAGGAAACTGACAAGAACAGTAGCTCCTCTTCAGTCCAATACACTGTACTTGCTGGGAACAGACACGAGTGCTATTTGCACTGTGTATGGCAATGGGAACAATAGTGACTTTCCTTACCAGAAAAGAACTCTTGCTCGTAGGACCGAAAACTGCATGTGATTCATCTCCATTTAAACCTGGGAAATATACGCTAGCTCGCCTTACAAGAAACACACTCTGCTTTTGAGAAAGAGCACTCTTCTACTCCACTGTGTTTCCTACAGGGCCAGAACAGTGAGCTTGCACAGAACAAAAGAAATGTGCTTACTACACACACGGGCTATATCTAGTTCAACTCTGCTTAGGAATCTGACAAGAACAGTAGATCCTTTATAGTCCAATACACTGTACATGCTTGGAACAGACGCCAGTGCTATTTGCCCTGTGTATGACAATGGGAGCGCAATAGTGACTCTTCTTACCAGAAAACCACTCTGGCTGGTAGGACCAAAAACTGCATGTGATTTAACTCCATTTAGGACTGGGAAACAAACGCTAGCTCGCCTTACAAGAAACACACTCTGCTTTTGGGAAAAGATCACTCTTCTACTCTACTGTGTTTCCTATAGGGCCAGAACAGTGAGCTTGCTCAGAACAAAAGAACTGTGCTTCCTATACACACGGGCCATATCTAGTTCAACTCTACTTAGGAAAGTGACAAGAACAGTAGCTCCTCTTCAGTCCAATACACTGTACTTGCTGGGAACAGACGCGAGTGCAATTTGCACTGTGTATGGCAATGCGAGCGCAATAGTGACTATCCTTACCAGAAAACAACTCTTGCTGGTAGGACCAAAAACTGCATGTGATTTAACTCCATTTAGGACTGGGAAACAAAAGCTAGATTGCCTTACAAGAAACACACTCTGCTTTTGGGAAAAGATCACTCTTCTACTCTACTGTTTTTCCTACAGGGCCAGAACAGTGAGCTTGCTCAGAACAAAAGAACTGTGCTTCATACACACAGGGGCCATATCTAGTTCAATTCTGCTTAGGAAACTGACAAGAACAGTAGATCCTCTTCAGTCCAATACACTGTACTTGCTGAGAACAAATGCGAGTGCTATTTGCACTGTGTATGGCAATAGGAGCACAATAGTGACTCTTCTTACCAGAAAACAACTCTTGCTCGTAGGACCAGAAACTGCATGGGATTCAACTCTATTTAGGACTGGGAAACAAACGCAAGGTCGCCTTACAAGAAACACACTCTGCTTTTGAGAAAAGAGCACTCTTCTACTCTACTGTGTTTCCTATGGGGTCCGAACAGTGAGCTTGCTCAGAACAACAGAACTGTGCTTCCTACACACACGGGCCATACCTAGTTCAACTCTGCTTAGGAAACTGACAAGAACAGTAGCTCCTCTTCAGTCCAATACACTGTACTTGCTGGGAACAGACGCCAGTGCTATTTGCACTGTGTATGGCAATGGGAGCGCAATAGTGACTCTTCTTACCAGAAAAAAACTCTTGCTCATAGGACCAAAAACTGCATGTGACTCAACTCCATTTCTGACTGGGAAACAAATGCTAGCTCGCCTTACAAGAAACACGCTCCGCTTTTGAGAAAAGAGCACTCTTCTACTCTACTGTGTTTTCTATAGGGCTAGAACAGTGAGCTTGCTCAGAACAAAAGAACTGTGCTTCCTACACACACGGGCCATATCTATTTCAACTCTGCTTAGGAAACTGAAAAGAACTGTAGCTCCTCTTCATTCCAATTCACCGTACATGCTGGGAACACACGCCAGTGCTATTTGGCCTGTGTATGACAATGGGAGCGCAATAGTGACTCTTCTTACCAGAAAACAACTCTTGCTCTTAGGACCAGAAACTGCATGTTTTTCAACTCCATTTAGGACTGGGAAACAAACCCTAGCTCGCCTTACAAGAAACACACTCTGCTTTTGAGAAAAGAGCACTCTTCTACTCTACTGTGTTTCCTATATTGCCAGAACTGTGAGCTTGCTCAGAACAAAAGAACTGTGCTTACTACACACAGGGGCCATATCTACTTCAATTCTGCTTCGGATACTGAAAAGAACAGTAGCTCCTCTTCAGTCCAATACACTGTACATGCTGAGAACAGACGCCAGTGCTAATTGCCCTGTGTATGACAATGGGAGCGCAAGAATGACTTTCCTTACCAGAAAACAACTCTTGCTCATAGGACCAGAAACTGCATGGGATTCAACTCCATTTAGGACTGGGAAACAAACACTAGCTCGCCTTACAATAAACACACTCTGCTTTTGAGAAAAGAGTAGTCTTCTACTCTACTTGTTTCCTATAGTGCCAGAACTGTGAGCTTGCTCAGAACAAAAGAACTGTGCTTCCTACACACAGGGGTCATATCTAGTTCAATTCTGCTTAGGATACTGACAAGAACAGTAGCTTCCCTTCATTCAAATACACTGTACATGCTGGGAACAGACGCCAGTGCTAATTGCCCTGTGTATGACAATGGGAGCGCAATAGTTACTTTCCTTACCAGAAAACAACTCTTGCTCGTAGGACCAGAAACTGCATATGATTCAACTCCATTTAGTACTGGGAAACAAACGCTAGCTCGCCTTACAAGAAACACACTCTGCTTTTGAGAAAAGAGCACTCTTCTACTCTAATGAATTTCCTATAGTGCCAGAACAGTGAGCTTGCTGAGAACAAAAGAACTGTGCTTCCTACACACATGGGCTATATCTAGTTCAACTCTGCTTAGGAATCTGACAAGAACAGTAAATCCTGTTCAGTCCAATACACTGTACATGCTCGGAACAGACGCGAGTGCTTTTGCACTGTGTATGGCAATGGGAGCGCAATAGTTACTCTTCATACCAGAAAACAACTCTTGCTCTTAGGACCAGAAACTGCATGTGATTCAATTCCCTTTAGGACTGGGAAAAAAACGCTAGCGCGCCTTACAAGAAACACACTCTGCTTTTGAGAAAAGAGCACTCTACTACTATACTGTTTTTCCTATGGGGTACAAACAGTGAGCTTGATCAGAACAAACGAACTGTGCTTCCTACACACACGGGCCATATCTAGTTCAACTTTGCTTAGAAAACTGACAAGAACAGTGGCTCCTCTTCAGTCCAATACACTGTAATTGCTGAGAACAGACGCGAGTGCATTTGCACTGTGTATGGCAATGGGAGCGCAATAGTGACTTTTCTTACCAGAAAAAAACTCTTGCTCATAGGACCAGAAACTGCATGGGATTCAAATCCATTTCTGACTGGGATACAAACACTAGCTTGCCTTACAAGAAACACACTCTGCGTTTGAGAAAAGAGCACTCTTCTACTCTACTGTGTTTCCTATGTGTTCCGAACAGTGAGCTTGCTCAGAACAAAAGAACTGTGCTTCCTACACACAGGGGCCCTATCTAGTTCAACTCTGCTTAGGAAACTGACAAGAACAGTAGCTCCTCTTCACTCCAATACACTGTACTTGCTGGCAACAGACGCGAGTGCTATTTGCACTGTGTATGGCAATGGGAGCACAATAGTGACTCTTCTTACCAGAAAACAACTCTTCCTCATAAGACCAAAAACTGCATGTGACTCAACTCGATTTAGGACTAAGAAACAAACGCTAACTCGCCTTACAAGAAACACACTCTGCTTTTGAGAAAAGAGCACTCTTCTACTGTACTGTGTATCCTATGGGTTCCGAACAGTGAGCTTGCTCAGAACAAAAGAACTGTGCTTCCTACACACACGGGCCATATCTAGTTCAACTCTGCATAGGAAACTGACAAGAACAGTAGCTCTGATTCAGTCCAATACACTGTACTTGCTGGGAACAGACGCGAGTGCTATTTGCACTCTGTATGGCAATGGGAGTGCAATAGTGACTTTCCTTACCAGAAAACAACTCTTGCTCATAGGATCAGAAACTGCATGGGATTCAACTCCAATTAGGACTGGGAAACAAACTCTAGCTCGCCTTACAAGAAACACACTCTGCTTTTGAGAAAAGAGCACTCTTCTACTCTACTTGTTTCCTATAGTGCCAGAACTGTGAGCTTGCTCAGAACAAAAGAACTGTGCTTCCTACACACAGGGGCCATATCTATTTCAATTCTGCTTAGGATACTGACAAGAATAGTAGATCCTCGTCAGTCCAATAAACTGTACATGCTAGGAACAGACGCCAGTGCTAACAGCCCTGTGTATGACAATGGGAGGGCAAGAGACTTTTCCTTGCCAGAAAAAAACTCTTGCTCGTAGGACCAGAAACTGCATGGGATTCAACTCTATTTAGGACTGGGAAACAAACGCTAGCTCGCATTACAAGAAACACACTCTGCTTTTGAGAAAAGAGCACTCTTCTACTCTACTGTGTTTCGTATGGGGTCCAAACAGTGAGCTTGCTCAGAACAAAAGAACTGTGCTTCCTACACACACGGGCCATGTCTAGTTCAATTCTGCTTAGGAAACTGACAAGAACAGTACATCCTCTTCAGTCCAATACACTGTACATGCTGGGAACAGACGCCAGTGCTATTTGCCCTGTATATGACAATGGGAGCGCAATAGTGACTCTTATTACCACAAAAAAACTCTTGCTCGTAGGACCAGAAACTGCATGTGTATTTCAACTCCATTTAGGACTGAGAAACAAACACTAGCTCGCCTTACAAGAAACACACTCTGCTTTTGATAAAAGAGCAGTCTTCCACTCTACTGTGTTTCCTATGGAGTCCGAACATTGAGCTTGCTCAGAACAAAAGAACTGTGCATCCTACACACATGGGCCATAGCTAGTTCAACTCTACTTAGGAAACTGACAAGAACAGTAGCTCCTCTTGAGTCCAATGCACTGTACTTGCTGGGAAGAGACGCGAGGGCTATTTGCACTGTGTATGGCAATAGGAGAACAATAGTGACTATTCTTACCAGAAAACAAGTCTTGCCCATAGGACCAGAAACTTCATGTGATTCAACACCATTTAGGACTGGGAAACAAACGCTGGCTTGCCTTACAAAAAACACACTCTGCTTTTGAGAAAAGAGCACTCTTCTACTCTACTGTGTTTCTTTTGGGGTCCGAACAGTGAGCTTGCTCTGAACAAAAGAACTGTGCTTCCTACACACACCGGCCATATCTAGTTCAACTCTGCTTAGGAAACTGACAAGAACAGTATCTCCTCTTCAGTCCAATACACTGTACACACGGGCAACAGACGCCAATGATATTTGCACTGTGTATGGAAATGGGAGCACAATAGTGACTCTTCTTACCAGAAAACAACTCTTGCTCCTAGGACCAGAAACTTCATGGGATTCAACTCCATTTCTGACTGGGAAACAAACACTAGTTCACCTTACAAGAAACACACTCTGCTTTTGAGAAAAGAGCACTCTTCTACTCTACTGTGTTTCCTTTGGGGTCCGAACAGTGAGCTTGCTCTGAACAAAAGAAATGTGCTTCCTACACACACGGCCATATCTAGTTCAATTCAGCTTAGGAAACTGACAAGAACAGTAGATCCTTTTCAGTCCAATACACTGCACATGCTGGGAACAGACAACAGTGCTATTTGCCCTGTGTATGACAATGGGAGCGCAATAGTGACTCTTCTTTCCAGAAAACAACTCTTGCTTGTAGGACCAGAAACTGCATGTGATTCAACTCCATTTAGGACTGGGAAACAAAAGCTAGCTCGCCTTCCAAGAAACACACTCTGCTTTTGAGAAAAAAGCACTCTTCTACTCTACTGTGTTTCCTATGGGGTCCAAACAGTGAGCATGCTCAGAACAAAGAACTGTGCTTCCTACACACACGGGCCATATCTAGTTCAACTCTGCTTAGGAAACTGACAAGAACAGTAGCTCCTCTTCAGTCCAATACACTGTACTTGCTGGGAACAGACGCGTGTGCTATTTGCACTGTGTATGGCAATGGGGGGTGCAATAGTGACTTTCCTTTCCAGAAAACAATGTTGCTCGTAGGACCAAAAACTGCATGTGATTCAACTCCATTTAGGACTGGGAAACAAACGCTAGCTCACTTTACAAGAAACACACTCTGCTTTTGAGAAAAGATCACTCTTCTACTTTACTGTGTTTCCTATAGTGCCAGAACAGTGAGCTTGCTCAGAACAAAAGAACTGTGCTTCCTACACACACGGCCATATATAGTTCAATTCTGCTTAGGAAACTGACAAGAACAGTAGCTTCTCCTCAGTCCAATACACTGTACATGCTGGGAACAGACGCCAGTGCTATTTGCCCTGTGTATGACAATGGAAGCACAATAGTGACTCTTCTTACCATAAAACAACTCTTGCTCGTAGGACCAGAAACTGCATGTGATTCAACTCCATTTAGGACTGGGAAACAAACACTAGCTCACCTTACAAGAAACACACTCTGCTTTTGAGAAAAGAGCAGTCTTCCACTCTACTGTGTATCCTATGGGGTCCGAACATTGAGCTTGCTCAGAACAAAAGAACTGTGCTTCCTACACACATGGGCTATATCTAGTTCAACTCTACTTAGGAAACTGACAAGAACAGTAGCTCCTCTTCAGTCCA